>NC_083286.1:28251865-28424365 GCF_963506605.1 Zootoca vivipara | reverse complement strand
CCTAAATCTAGGCAATCCAGCCTTTATTGTCTGCTCAGTCATTTCACTTGCTGTCTGTCAAATCTGCCCCTTGACAAATACCCTGTTTCCTGTCTTTCTGCAGAGCTGAGTGCTGACATCGTCATGAGGGCCCCATTTGCGCCACCGTTCCTTCTCCTGAGACTTTTCTACCTCATCCTGTATGCTTCTCTGTTTACATAGCAACTCACAGTGCCAAACCATTAATACCTTATCTGTTTTGCTTTACGCTTAAGCACAGGCTTTAATGGGGAAAGGTGGTAGCAGGGCACTCAGTACCTTAAGGCTGTATGCCATATTGCCGCATATCACTATATTCATGCGGTGATGAATGACAACCTGTCATTTAACAGAGTATTTCTTATATACATTAGAGTTGATTAAAAGCACGGCTGACTATGTATAAAAGCAACTTGCCAGAAACCGCTGGATCTGGCATCATTTCCAACATGTGTACGGTACTTGGCACATCAGGAAATTACCAGGGATGAAAGTGTTCTCATGTTACAGTGGTTAAGGTGCCAATAGGTGTCAGTAAGGGATTAGGATAATATAAGAAAGCGCCTCAATATACCGGTAGTTAATGTTGGCTGGCAGGAGGTTTATTTTAACCTAGAAAAGGGGGAATTTTTTAAAAAAAATGGAAATCAACAGAAATGACTGGGTATTCTGACACTGCCAAGATCCCATGTCAGTTTAATGTCAAGGGTAACTTTTGAGGACACTGTAGAAAACTGCTTTTAGACCTTACCCTCTCTTTCTCAAATATCCATCTCAGAATATAAAAAAGGAACCACTACAATTCAGTCTGGTGTCCATCCAGCTAAGGTACAGTGACAACATGTTTTCAGACCTGTAAAATTATTGTAATAATAAAACCGCTTAATTTATAATAGCTCCAAATCAAGTACATTAGGGTATAGTCCATGGGTAGACAAACTAAGGCCCGGGGGCTGGATTCAGCCCAATCGCCTTCTAAATCTGGCCTGCGGACAGTCCGGGAATCAGTGTGTTTTTACATAAGTAGAATGTGTCCTTTTATTTAAAATGCATCTTCTCTGAGTTATTTGTGGGGCATAGGAATTTTTTCTTTTTTTCTTTTTTCTTTTCAAAATATATTCCAGGGCGCCCCCCCCCCACACACACACAAGGTCTGAGGTCCAGTGGACCAGCCCCCTGCTGAAAAAGTTTGCTGAGCCCTAGTATAGTCTGAGCAAATTCGTTTGAGGATTACGGGTTAATGTACAATCCATGTAGATGAAGTAATTTCAGTCAGTGTTACCCCACGCAGTTCAATAAAACAAAATGTCCTTCATTTCCCAAACATCCCAGAGGAGGCCATCCAGATGTTTCTGGACTACAAATCCCATTGACCATGCTGGCTGATGGAAGTTGGAGGCCAACAGCATCCAGAGGACCACAGGTTCCCAACCCCTGCTACAACCTTGTCATCCATTCAGGCTCCTCCTACACATATTCAGTGAACAGGAAGAGGGTAGGATCTGTTTCCTCTGTGTACTGGCACATCTGCAGTTTGTCTACTTGCATACCAGTCCACATGCATAGGTGCTTCCCCATGCAATTTCCAATCATGTGGAGAGGAACCTCCCAAGTATGAACACTCGTAAGTATGAATGCTCATGCGGTGGGGCCAAGCCTGCTGCTCCCCCATCCCCATTTATGTTACAGCACATATGAAAATGGTTTGAGTTGTGGGCAGAACAGTGTTCTTTCGTATGCTCAAGCTCCACTAAGCCATGCAGACAGCAATATGGAAGCCAGCTGAAAATTCCCAGAGGCAACTCTGTGAGCTAAGCCGTTCATGTGAAGCCGCTTCACAGTGATTCAGATGATTATCTCTACACTATGGCAGCCTTCCTCTTTCTGTAATTTGAGATAGCATGATAAAAATGGCCAGAATCATGTTTGCCATATGGAGGAGATCCCATTGCATATTGAAGTGGCTATTCTATTGCTGTTTGAATGTGTGAGTAGACTTTCAACTAGATCGGACATGACACTAATGTAGGATGTTCACAGCTCTGTGCAATGCATAAACCATTTTTTAGAATTAATTCCTACTGAAAACCCAAGGAAATGCCTTCCTGGTAAATGCATGTGGAACAGGGGTACCAGGTATCTCACTGCCACTTGCTTTTCACTGGCAGGCAGGGACCAAGTATTGATTAGGATGTGGCTGCTGTTTGTGAACTATTTCTTAAGGATCATTCCAATGGATGCTAATTGGGGTTCTTCTAACTGGGCTGATTATGACAGATTTTGATGTTGTTGTTTTTGCAAATGGTAAGAATATACTGATGTATTCTCTGCACTTTTATGCCTCTCCAGAATGTAAAATTCTCTGGGCAGCTTATGTTAAATAAATAAAAAAACAGTTGAAGTGTAAATAAACCAGAATCATTAAAATGGGAGGGTGCTATATAAATAGCACAAAACTGAATTCATTACACACCCCAGATTAAAAGCAACAGAAGACTTGGTTGCTTAAGGTATGTAAAAGGCCTGAGAGAACACAAATGTGTTCAGCTTATCCCGAAAGAGTGACAAAGACTGTTTCAGGTGAGCTTCCCTCAGAAGACTATTACATAGACAAGGGAATGCCAGATTTGGGGGAAGCAAAAGGAGGCAGGTGCCACAGGAAGAAAGTTAGTGGGTGGCAAAATTATCTGGTGGCTCCTGGAGAGTGGCACAACAGGAGGCAGGTGATCCAGCGCCCAAGAAGGCCTCATTCTGTGCAGACAGAGGATGGGTGAGAGACAGGTTCACCAGAGGATCGAAGATGGGCAAGTGAGGCTAGAGGCCATCAGGGCTATCTCTGTAGCCTGGGAACGCCCATCAGAGTTCCCTTTGGTTTGCCCTCCACCCAGCTGAGGGCTCCCCTACGAGGAGGATGAGGCCACAAGGTTCTCTTGATCTGGTTTTCTGCCTCCTGGAGAGGCTGGGCCAGGCAAGGCAGGGCTGGGATGAGATTTGGGGGGAAGAAGAAGAAGAAGAAGAAGAAGAAGAAGAAGAAGAAGAAGAAGAAGAAGAAGAAGAAGAAGAAGAGGAGGAGGAGGAGGAGGAGGAGGAGGAGGAGGAGGAGGAGGAGGAGGAGGAGGAGGAGGAGGAGGAGGAGGAGGGGTTTGGATTTGATATCCTGCTTTATCACTACCCTAAGGAGTCTCAAAGCGGCTAACAATCTCCTTTCCCTTCCTCTCCCACAACAAACACTCTATGAGGTGAGTGAGGCTGAGAGACTTCAGAGAAGTGTGACTAGCTCAAGGTCACCCAGCAGCTGCATGTGGAGGAGCAGAGACGCAAACCCGGTTCCCCAGATTATGAGTCTACTGCTCTTAACCATTACACTACACTGGCTCCTTCTTCTCTGGGTGCCAACAGCCCAAAATCTGCAAATGCAGCAAAGCCCATACGGGCAGCAGAAAAACCAACGGTACCCTCATTCTCCTCCTAGTGAATGGGGAGCTCCCCAGACAGAGGCACCTACAGGTGGCCCAGAGGGAACAGGGAGCAGTGGGGCGCACCTCCAGCTACACCGTTCAGGGATGATGAGGACTCTTGCATTGAAGAGGGGAGCTATTGGCGACATCTGGCCTTCTTTAGGAGGAGGGGCATGATCAGGATCTGAACCTTTCCAAAGTCAGAGGGCTCGGCATCAAAGTAAAGACCTCTGAGATCATGCAGCATGCCCTCCCCACACCATTGAGTTGTCAGTCCCCGCAAAGCAAGATGTGGAGCTATAAATGCCTACTAGCTAAATTCAGGGTGGGAAAAGTACAGGCACATAATGAGGAAGGATGAGGAGAGATCATGGCCAGGAGAAGAAAGTGGCAACACATACGTTTGCCTCCTGCAGCAAAATTGGTACATCTGGCACTGAACCAATATATTTTCTACAGTGGTACCTCGGGTTACAAACATCTCAGGTTACAAACACTTCGGGTTACAGACTCCGCTAACCCAGAAGTAGTACCTCGGGTTAAGAACTTTGCTCCAGGATGAGAACAGAAATCGTGCAGCAGCAGCAGTGCGGTGACAGCCGGAGGCCCCATTAGCTAAAGTGGTACCTCAGGTTAAGAATGGACCTCCGGAACGAATTAAGTTCATAACCAGAGGTACCACTTTCGTATACAGGTTGCTTAGCTCTCTTTGGGATACATGTAGTTTGGTTTGTACATCTTTACATTGCATATCATCCACCATATACTGTAAAACTAAAAACGTCAGCTAACTTGTGCATTGTTTTACTCTTTGCTCATTGTATTGTATTTAAATGACAACCCCAAAACAAATATTGATTTGAACTCTGACTAGGAAACATGACTAGGTAAAGTGAATAGAAAGTAGCACTCTAATGCAGGATACTTCCTTGAGAGGGGGAAATTCTCTCTGATACAATTTAATAAAAGAATTGTTGCATCGTATAAAATCTGGCAGCTTCCTATTCAATGGATTGCAACACACACACACACACACACACACCAGCATCTCTGAGATTAGAATAAGTGACATTTTATTGAGTGCATATCAATATTTTTAATTGCCTAGATTACACACTAATTTCAATTTTGCTATTCCAGATGATAGAAAAATTAACTAGTGGTATATAGTGTCATGAAAATGTACTGTGGAATGAATACCTTTCAATGAAATATACCTTTCATTTATATTTTACTCCCACTTAATCTTGTAGTGGAAGCCTGATGGGCATCTTTAACTGAACTTATTCCAGAATGAGCCCAAGTACAAGTCGTGCATGTGAGAATCTCTCTCTCTCTCTCTCTCTCTCTCTCTCTCTCTCTCTCTCTCTCTCTCTCTCTCTCTCTCTGTGTGTGTGTGTGTGTGTACACATATACATGAGACTGAAGATAATTACAGTGAAGGGACTAGGGAATTATTTATTTCCAACTAACAGACAGCACCTGACAGTCTTTGTATATCAAGTTGTTATTAAAATCTTGTGTCAGGATGCTAAGCTGACTTACTCTACAACTAATCTTCTTTCACAACTAATCATGAACTATGTATAGAGTTTGGTAAGTAAATTAATCTAATTTGACAAGGGACATATTAAAATCAGAGAATTTGTGTTACAAAACAGACTTTAAGAGATTTTTGTGAGTGTTAATCAAAAGTATTTTTGAGCACTGGCATGGATGTAAACAATTTTCAGCAGTTTAATATTTCCTGTTAAATGTGGCTTTGCGTGACAATTATTTGTTTTACAGTTGAGAAGCAATTTCTGATAATTTATTTTATAAATTAGGGTATGATCCAGGAAAGCTGCCTCTCCACAGTCTAGTCCACTGTTGCACTGA
The DNA here is from genome assembly GCF_963506605.1 of Zootoca vivipara. Classification (NCBI taxonomy): domain Eukaryota; kingdom Metazoa; phylum Chordata; class Lepidosauria; order Squamata; family Lacertidae; genus Zootoca; species Zootoca vivipara. Next base: position 28,419,011 of record NC_083286.1, on the reverse strand, counting down.
GAAAATTTTCCAAACACCAATCGAAGGTTGCCCTAATTCCCACACCTAGCATTGACATATAAAACCCTATATGACTTGGGGCCCACATATCTGAAGGAATGCTTCTCCCTGTATCAATCTCCCCATTTATTAAGTCAACAGGGAAGGCTTTTTTTAATGGTTCCATTACTAAGTGAAGCACATGGTGTGGTGGTGTGGGGTAGAACCTTCTCACTAATGGTGCCCCATCTCTGAAATGACTTCCTCTTCAAAGTGCATGTGACTCCCATACTGCTTATGTTTTAGTGGGAAATGAAGATGTGACTTTTTGACACCTTTGGTCAGTCATTGATTCCATGGATTATGTGTACATTGTTGACTTTTAGTTGTTGGTTTCTTCCTTGTATTTAATATGTTTGTGTGTTACAGTCGTACTTTGGTACTCGTCCGTTTTGGCTCCCGAACACCGCAAACCCAGAAGTAAGTGTTCCAGTTTGTGAACATTTTTTGGAAGCCGAACGTCCAACGTGGCTTCTGCTGCTTCCGACTGAGTGCAGGAAGCTCCTGCAACCAATCGGAAGCCACACCTTGGTTTTCAAACGTTTTCAGAAGTCGAACGGACTTCAGGAACGGATTCCATTTGAGAACCAAGGTATGACTGTACTTGCATTTTGTCAGATGCTATATGTTTTGTCTTTAATGTTTTGTTCTGTTGTTGTGCAACCTCTCCTGGGGCCAACTTCTGACAGCTAAGTAATAAATCATATCATCATCAATTTTGCATTTATTTATATAAATTAGTATATGCAGATCTGTGCCTATTTTCGCCCTCTTTTGTTGGTACTGCATAAGTGACCACCCTATTTGGCACTCAGAAATGAAGGTTTGAATGAGTTATGTACACCTTTGTAGGACATGTAAAGGAGCCACTGGGTCTATGGCTTCAAACATACTGTAGAGAAAGTCTGCAGGGATGGGAAACTTCTGGCCCTCTAGATGTGGCTTGACTACTACTCTCACCATCCTTAACTATCGGCCATGCTGGCTGAAGATGATGGGAGCTTAAGAAGTCCAACAACACCTGTTCCCCTGCCCCAGTTTCTCCCCACATCCCTGCATTAATGACTTCCAGTTTAACACAAGAGACAACTGCAAATTGGGGTGGCAAGGAATGATATGGCTGGTTATGGGAAAAACACAGCTGCCTGATGCTGAGTTAGATTGTTAGGTTCATATAGTCCAGTGCTAGTCACTCTGATGGCGTCTCTCTAGGGTCTCTCAGTCCTGCTGCCTGAGGTGTTTTACCTGGAAGTACCAGGACTGAACTGGGGACAGTGATGGGCAGAGGTCAGCTGGGTACACTTGCCCTGGCTCATGGAGGGCTGAACCAGCTGGGGTGGGGGGCACTAGGAACCAGCTGCTTTTTTGTTTTGAGTTTATAACTTTATTCTAACAAGACTCCTGCCCCAAGCCTCAGACAAGCTCTACACAGGCCTGGTGATGGTCTCCCTGGTACCAGAGGGGATGAAATTAGTTACCTTGCTTCTCCTCTGAGTTCAGGACAACGTAATGTGCTCTTTCTCCACAACTACCCTGTGAAGCTGGTTAGGCTGAAAGGTTGTGACTGGTTCACAGTCATTCAGGGAGTGAGCTTCATGACTGAGCAGAGATCTGAACTGCGGCCTCAGTGGCCCAAGTCCAACACCCAGGGACATGCAACATGGTGCCCTCTAGAATTTGCTGGACTACACCTCCCCTTATCCCTGACCATTGGCCATACTGGCTGGGGCTGATGGGTTTTGAAGTCCAGCAACACCTGGAAAGCACCATGCCGGTTGTCCATGCTCTGTTACATCAGTGGTGAGGAACATCCATCTCACAGGGCCAATTTGACCTCCCACCAAACCTCCCAATTTAGCCTTGGTGTCCATTTTTGTCTGGTCATCCCCACCTCTAACTCACCTGATGTCATATAAAGTCAGGCATGGGAGATGTAGATCTGCAGCTGCAAAGGAGCAATCAAAAGCGCATTCTAAGTCACGTGCTTCCAATTATTCCTTTGCACCCGGTGATGCTTACATTTGGTGTCAAATGCAAGCCCCACTGCTTTCAGGCAGGATTGATTCTACCTGATATCATATGATTTCAGATGATTGACACGTGCGTGGCCCTGCCCACTGGTCAAATGTGTCCTGCAGAAGGTTGGCCAGGATTTTGCCCTCTGGACAAAAGTGATTCTGCACCCCTGTATTACATACCACATTTCCTGTCAATTTATCTCCATTCCTAATGGGTTCAGAAGAATACTAACTTCCTAGTGTCTCCTATGAACAAGACACCCCTTTCAAAGCCGTTTTAAGAGTAGGTGAATTTGCTTCATAAAAAGTTGCTTGTTTTTTAATAAAGAAAGATACTTGTGATAAACCATTAAATTAACGTTGATCATAAAAGCATTGTGAGTAGCAAAAAAAAAAAGGCAGAAAATCCACAAGAGGTCATATGACGTCTGCACCCAACAGTACTATATCCCTATAAAAGCATAGACCCCTGCTGGCATATGTAATTTAATGTGCAGCATGGCTTTCCTAATTCAATCAAGTCTCTACATCCCTTCTTTTATATCCAATTGGATTCCATGTGCTAAAGCCATCAAGATTTTCAGGATGAAATGAATGCCTGTATTAATCCTGCAATTTCCATTTAAAACACAGCATCGATTTGATTAATAAGGTTTGATGCTGAATAATTATATGGCAAATATGGAAGGTATAGGAAAACCACAGATGTGACCACCAGCAAAAGCCTTGTGGGAGAAAGGGGTCAAAGGGAAGCAATGGCCATGACTGAGGTGATGAATTCTTTGGCTTTTCTCTTATGCAATTAACAAGCAGAGCTTCTATTAATTTGCCCCCCCCCTTCGTGGGTTCACTGGTCAGATGTCTCAGGGTCAAGGGTCAGAGGGGAAGAGCAGGGGTCAGCATCACAGCCGCACTGAAACAAAATAGGTTATCTAAGGAAATTCAAATTAAAAGGAAGGATATATACATGCAGTTGTATGTGTTTGGGGAGAAAGATCAGGGAGGGAGTGCTTCAATGTTAAGAACGCTGTTTTAGCATAATAAAAATGTTCTCTGCACATTTAATTCAAAGTAATCAATCTGAGGTGCAGTGCTTGAGCATCCAATAAAAGAAAATCAATGTGGTCTCTACGAGGGAAGACAAACAATGCTAGCTTTTACTAAAGGGATTATAGGTTAACATTTATTCAGTGTATTGTAATCTGATGTCAAGTGGTATAAAATCAAGCCAACAATCCATTACCGCCCTTTATAGGCTGGGTGCTGATCCCATGCAAATTGACTTTTCATAGAACTTATTAAATCATTTCTGTGTTCTGTCTATAGACCATTTTTATACAGCAACCAAGCGTCAATAAATTCCATTTCATACCTGCACTGCTGATTATCACAAAGATAAAGATTTGTCATTTCAAAATGCAATTTAACTTTTCTCTGCATTTCCTTACGTTTCCCATCTATTAATCAAATTGAATGTGTTGTTTCTGATTTGTAAGGAACAAAATGGAATGTAGCTTTAATTTGGGAGCCAATGCAATAACAAACCTTCTAAATGTCAATTGCGTTTTGCATAATCTCCAAGACAAAAATGCCAGTCTCAGACTGGAAACGGTATTCAAAAATATAATAGAATGACCCAACATTGCCATTTTAATGCAATTTCTCTAAACTGCAGAAATTATTGTTGCTTCCAATGAATGCCTGTTCCATTCTGCTCCAGAGTTAATGCCCTGGAATTATAGCACTGACATCAGAAAACGATAGCATTATTACTGTGTGATCCTTGATGCACTTACCTATCGACATAACCTAAGACAATGGGGCAGACCTGATTAACAGTTACGGAAAGTATGCTGCAAAGCAGGGTTCCATATGAAACGAATCAAGGCACCACAGCTACAGTAGTTACGAGAGAGCTGATTCACACGAAGCGTGGGAACTTTCTCAAACCTCCTCTTTTCATTTGTCATGAGCACAGATGTGAGTCTGCATACTGTTACAAACAATGGCGGGCCGAGCACCCGTGTGCTCGTAAGGGGAAAGTCACAGGAGGGCTTTGTCACAAACACACCTAAATCAAGACAACCAGCCATGTTAGCAAAATAACGGCCTACCGCACAACTAAAGGCCATGCCATCTAGCTCTTCTTCCACCCTTGCCCCCTTTAAAATTTCTCCCTTAACTGGACATTTGTGCTCTTCCTTTTTTACTTAATATGAAGACATTTCCTCCTTTGTATGCAGCTGTGGACAAATGAAAAACACTAACAATCTAATTATTTTTCTTGCAACATCCAGCATTCAGTAAATGCTTGATGGGGTGGAGGATCACAAAGGAGCATTCTTCTCTGATCTTTGCATGTCATTTAAAGGTCAGAATAAGGTTGATCTCCATGAAACTACACTCACAGGGCTCTCCTCTGTTAAATTGGGGCCCCTGGCTTTCTTGGTTTCTCCATGGCAGGGACATGAGCTCCAACACCCAATCTTCCCTCTCCCGCTCCACACATTAACTGAATACTGGATGCCATGGGCCTGGTTCACATACGCCAACAACAGATTTCACTTGTGTGGTCACCAGTGGTGGGGTTACAACAACAGAAGGCTCCCTACCTCTCTATGTGTCTGTAGAGAGCTATAGTAGTGCAGTGGTCAACAGAATGAGTAATGCACCAAGCAGTGGCATAGCATGGGTTGGCAGCATTGGGGCCATGTGAAGAGGGTTGTAGGGCAAGAAACAGATGGAGTAAACATGCACATCACCCAGAAGATTGCAGCTGCAGAGGTAAGAAAAGGAGAGTCTCTCTGAGTTTGCATGGAGAAGCCGTTTTCAATGGAGCCTAGCAACAGAAGCACACAGGTGTATTGAGGCAGCACTGGGTGTTGCATTTTTGCACCCCTAACAATTTTGTGCCTGGGGCAACCACCCTTGTACCCCCCACCCACACATACACAACGTCATTGGTGCCAAGCTATCCTCAATTCCAGCCTCATCTTTCAGCCATGAGCTTAGTGGGAAAAGGATAGGTGAGTCACCATCTTGCAACTTCAGCTCCCCATCTCTAGTATTGGAATGATAAAATATGGTTCATCCTATAATGAAGATTAAAGAGATCTGTTTGGCTTCCAAAGAGGAAATTTTTCAAGAATGAGTGGACAGGGGGAAAGGAAATGGAACAAGGAAGTCAAATAGACAAAACAAGGTGAGCACCCTAATAAACTATAAATAAAAAACAGGGTCAAATCTCTTCATACTTCTTGGGGGTCATTCAAAACCACAAGAATAGAATCTCAGCTAGAATGTATATGACATATCAGAAAAATGTACCATCAAAGCCAAGAAAATGCCAGTGTGGTTAAAAGAAGTCTAACCACATATATGCTTATGGAATCCGAAGCTCTAAACTTTCAGTGTCTGACCAGGAAAAAAATGTAGGAGTTGTGGCGGATAGCTTCATGAAAATGCTGGCCCAGTGTGTGGTAGCTGTGGAAAATGTGAAGTCCATGTTAGAAATTATTAGTAAAGAGATTGAAAAATAAAACTGCCAAAATCATAATGATGTTATACAAATCTATGATGTGACCAAACTTGGAATACTGTGGACAGTTCTGCCCACCACAGTTTTTAAAGGATATTGTAGAGCCAAAAAAACATTCAAGAAATGTCAACCAAAATGATCAAGAGGCTGGAGCAACTTCTGCATGAAGGAAGGTTAACATCTGGGACTTATTCGTTTGGAAAATAGGTAAGGAGGAACATAATAGAGGTATATATTACGTATGGTGTGGATAGCAAGTGGATAGAAACATTTCTTCCCTCCATAATACTAGAACCTGGGGTTATGCAGTGAAGCTGAATGTTGGAAGATTCAGGACAGACAAAAGGAAGACCTTCACACAGCAGAGTTAAACCATGGAAATTCACCCCCACAAGATTTATCATTAGCCACTACCTTGGTTTTGACAAATTCATAGAGTACAGAGCTATCAGTAGCCGCTAGCCATGGTGGCAGTGTGTTACCTCCAACACTGGAGGCAATGTGCCTCTGAATACGAGTTACATGGCAGCTCAAATGGAGAGAATGCTATTGCACTCATGTACTGCTTGTGGGCTTCCTATAGGCATCTGGTTGGCCACAGCGGGGGACTAGATGCCTGATCCATGTAACGTCTGGAGGACATCACTTTGGTCAACACTGGTGCAGATAATACTGAGATAAAGGAACCAATTCTTTGATTCTGTATGACTTGTTCCTAAAACTCTTATAAGTTGCATTGAGATCATTTATTTGAAAATCTTCTGACCTTGAGGGAAAGTGCTGTGTAAATACTAAGGATGGATCGTTGCATGACTATCTGAAATTAATGCAGGTGAAGGCTGCACTGGCATGGTCTCAGGGCGGTTGCCCTGGGCACAAAATTATTAGGGGCACAACATTTCAAAAGGGGAAAAAATGGCACACTCTCCCCCTCAGTCTGTGCCTCCCTCAAGAGGCAGGGAACACCTCAAATCCCACCCGCCCCAGTCTCACAATTGTGCTCCCACATTCTCTTTCCCCTCCCAAAGCTTTCACTTCTTCCATCAGGTAAAAGGCACATATTTTGTTGGGCTGTTTATATTATTATTCTTAATATTCTTATTCTTAATATTCTTATTCTTATTTGAGGGGAGTTAGCCGGTGGCTGCGATCCATATTGAACTGAAGGTGGAAGGAGAGTAATTGGAGTGGGGGTGATTGAGGAGGTGGTTGGGCTGCAATTGCCACAACGGTGAGCGCTGTCACGGGTTAGGGAGCGCAATACTTGGCTTACCCCAGGCATTGGTAACCCACGCTACGCCACTGAAAGGCTGTAATGTGGGAAGGGTCTTTGCTCAGTGGTGCTAGCCAGCATATCTAGATAGGGCTGAGAACATCCCCTGCTTGAAAACTTGGAGAGCCACTGCCAGTTCGTGGAGAAAATATTGAGCTAGATCAGGGCTGGATTTAGGTTTGATGAGGCCCTAAGCTACTGAAGGTAATGGGGCCCTTTATATATCCAGCTGTCCTTTGTCAACAACAAATTGTCGCTGTTTGTATGCTATATGGTAATTTATGGACCTAATACAGGCATGGCCAAACTTGGACCTCCAGATGTTTTGGGACTACAACTCCCATCACCCCAAGCTAACAGGACCAGTAGTCAGGGATGATGGGAATTGTAGTCCAAAACATCTGGAGGGCCAAGTTTGGCCATGCCTGAGTCCTAATAGGTATCTAAAGCCATTTGCACATAACAAAATATCTATTTTATCAAAGTAATTGTTGAACTGAAATACAATTAAGAAGAAGCCTACACAACACAAAACACTGTTGCTGTATGTAGGTTTTATTTTATTTGTTTTTTTACCTTATATTTTGGAAATGTGCATCCAGGTTTTTTGTTCCTTTAAATCTTTTTTGGGGGGAGGGCAAGAGAGTGGGGCCCTAAGCTATAGCTTGTTTAGCTTATATGTAAATCCGGCACTGAGCTAGATGGACCAATGGTTTGACTCTTTTTAAGGCAGCTGTGTATGTTCCTCATTCTGGAAGGAGAGGCGCTGCATCATGGTCCATAATGGGGCCTCCAATAGGATTTACTCAAGAGGAAATGCTTTCAGACTGGAAAGCAAAATCTGTTTTTAATAAAAGTGCTCCAGAAAGTAGTAGAGACCCTTTCAATGATACAGCATTAAGATGTATATCAAACACAGATTTTCCTGCCAGGTGCTAATTCATACCAAGGCAGCTTTTTCTAACACCGGAAGAACTATGCTGTCCTGTTGATTGATTACTTTACTAATCACTATTTATTGTGCTCTGCCCAGCAACTATGGATGTTATAGTGATTGTTTATTGTTTCAGGAGAAAAAGATTTTAAAATTGATAAAGAAACAGTTAATAAAGTGTTTTCTTAAAAAAAATTTTTAAAAAGGAAATGCAGTTTGCTGCTTGCTATGGTTGGGTCACTTTTATATGTGAGGAAAAGCATTACCATATGTTTGGAAAGACTGGTGATATTTTGCAGATTGTCTTTCACTGCAGCCTTCTAGGGCTTCAGAATATTTTAGAGTTCCATGCTGTATGGGGAAGAAAATTGAACTTGACATTAGCTTTATTGTAAGAGTTAAGTTTAGGGTTTCCTCCCCCACCTACATTTCAACTGTGAGGTTGTTTTTTCCCTTCCTCCCAATCTGAAATTTTAGTTTATATGTTCTGGCATCAGAACATCCAAAATAAATCTCCACTCTTTGAACTCAGTGCTGCAGAGATTCAACTTCATGACCTCTGGATGCAGATTTTGGTGCTGGAACAAGGTCATGAGTTGTGGTCTCAGAGGAACACTGGATCCTGAGTGCTGAGTCTATTTATTCCTTGTGCTTTCCAGTTTAACCAGTGTATCAATGAAATGGTTAAATGATTGTACAGCTTTGGATAAAAAGGTGTATAATTCTGCTCACTCTCTAATTTTATTCTGTTAGATTGTCTTTTTAAAACTATTGTGGGGTTTAAAAAATGATGATGATGAGAAAGTCTATTGCCTTTTCTTTCTATTTTAAGTTCCAAACTTTCCCTAATTATCAAAACAAGATTGCCAGGATGAGTTCTGTTCTAAAGAAAATGGTTTCTCAGTTTCCAAAGCCATTCCTGCAAAGGCTACGATATTGCTGCCAAATGTGTGGTGCAACTAAAAGGTTAATGGATATACTTGAAGATTAAAATGTCAAATCCACTTTTAAAATCCTCCCCAAAGTGTGGTTTATGTTTTCAAAATGTCTAAAGAGAATTTGAGGCTTTAGGGTTCTTTACATTTTTATTTGCAAAAATACTGCCTGGTAAAATAACATCCCAAGCACATGAATTATATCTTAAAATTTGAGAAGGCTGCAAATGCTTAAATGGCTGGTAAATAGCAATGACTGACAAACCCTGCTCCATTTTATTTATTTATTTTGTCCAGGCTCTGCGTGCCTTATGTTGGACTTTGAATTTAAAAGGGGGGGGGGCTCCTGTTTTAAGAACATATTGAAAAGCAGACATTTTTCCTGTTTTTGTAGTGTGTGTGTGTGTGTGTGTGTGTGTGTGTGTGTGTGTGTGTCTATAGGCTGGGTAATAAAAGGTTGCCATTGGGGTATTGTAAAACTACTGTTGCCGGTGGATTTTATATAGACACAACCGGTTAAAGGTGATTGAATATCAAGGGCTGAGTGGTGCTTATAATACCTGCTGTTGTGAGACTTCAATTCATTATTGTAACAGAATGAAGGAACATTGCTTCTGTACAGGACATGGTTGTAGTATTGATTGAGTTTCTCAAAAGTCTTCTCTTAGGATGCAGAGTGCAGTCAAACATGCACAAACATCATTCAGCTCCCCTGATTCTGTCATGTGTGCCTTGTACCTCAAACTAAAGCAGCCTCAAGATACAGGAAAATGCCTCCTCAGTCGAAGGCAGACAGAGCTCTAAGCCTGACTCAGGGGGGTTATGCAGATGTTGTGACCTTTCTTCCACAGACCAGATTTTACACTCAAATTGCCATTAAAGCTCTTTTTCCCCTAGAGGCCCACAGTCAACTTGTGTGTTTTCTCCATTAGGGTTAAAAGTCAGCATGGCACCATGCCCACACCGCATACTAAATGGAATGGAACATAAATAAACTGTAAAATGGCCTTGTATCTGAGTGAGAACGGCGGTCTTTGGTTAACACAAGCCATCATCACAGAAAATGCTTAATTAGGATAATATGAGTTCCATACTGAACAATATAGAGCAGGCACTGCTCCAGTCTCTCTGTCAGCATTGCTTCCCATTCATATAAATCTCTAAAAATAAGATTGTTATGTGTTTGCTTTGGAATATCCCCACCACCCCACCACCCCGCCTTTCTGCAAAAAGTGAACAGGGCTTAGTTGGGGAACCCTGCTACAAGCATTTCACCAATAATGTAACTCATCTCATAATCTTCAGTTAGGGTTTATCCACACTTACTTTTCGTCTGCACTTTCCAGAGAAAGCCCACACTTTAATGCACTGTCTGGGAGCTCTTTTGTCTTCATTATTTTTGCTCCAGAGCTTTCTTTGTGAAAACTCGCTCTTTAAAGCGAAATCGGAGCAAAAGGCAATCCACAGAAAACCCAGAATTGCCATCTCCAGCCCCATCATTCAGCCCCAGACACTCCAGCTCCGAGGGCCTTCCGGCAGTTCCCTCACTGAAAGAAGTGAAACAAAATAAAACAAATTCCTTCCAGCAGCACCTTAGAGACCAACTAAGTTTGTCATTGGTATGTGCTTTCATGTGCATGCACACTTCTTCAGATACTTTTTCAGGTATCTGAAGAAGTGTGCATGCACACGAAAGTTCATACCAATGACAAACTTAGTTGGTCTCTAAGGTGCTGCTGGAAGGAATTTGTTTTATTTTGTTTTGACTACGTCAGACCAACACAGCTACCTACCTGTAACTGAAAGAAGTGAAGTTACAAGGAACCAGGCAGAGGGGCTTCTCGGTAGTGGCACCCTCCCTGGAGAACGCTCTCCCTTCAGATGTCAAACAGGTAAACAACTACAGGTATATGACTTTTAGAAGACATCTGAAGGCAGCATGTATAGGGAAGTTTTTTAAGTTTTATGTTTTGTTGTGTTTCTGTATTTTGCTGGCAAAAAGAAAAGCACTCAGACACAGAGCTTAAAAGCACAGACCTGTGCCCGGAAAGAGTTGGGACAAAAGGGAAGTGGGGATAAGCCCTTAGGATACATATGCAGTCCATGTACCTTCTGCTCAAATACTGTAGAGCCTTAAAAAAAAAAAAACATGGTTGCATTCATCTCCTGCTTTACTTTGGTCTTGGAACCAAGGCAGCGTCCTTGTGACTCTCATGTGGTCACTCATCCAGGCACTCACAAGACCTTGATCTACTTAGCCTCAGCAACTTGGTGTTACCAGACCATACCTGAATTCACTAAGGCAGCCTTAGCCAATGTATCTTCCTCCAGGTGTCTTTGAGCTCCCATCATCTCTGATCATTGGCCATGCTGGTAGGGGCTCATGTGAGTCCCAGCAATATCTGGAAGCTCCCACATCGGCTCTTCTGGCACTAAGGCATAAATGGGATGGTGCTCACCAACCTCACCATGACACACACACACACACACACACACACACACACACACACACACCGCCTGCTAGTTTTGTACCGCATCTCTTTTAAATTCATTAAACTAATAAATAAATAAATGCCACCGTACACATCTCAGAAACATTTGTGCCCACTGATAAGAGGTTCAGGAAAATATCGTTTTAGAAGAAAAGTTCTTTTTAAAACACATTCTAAAGTTTTCTCCTGATTAGGGGGCATCTCTCACACATGCCATCAAAACCTGATTCCTACAAAGTGGTTTTTAAGAGCATCACTCCCAAAACAAATGAGAGTGGAGTGCTCTGTGATCTTTCACGTGGAATCTGGGTGTTCCACAGAAGGCAAGATGAAAAGGAACCTTCCTTCATTTCAGAGATCCAGTGCAAAAAGGACTAGGAAAGTATGATGTTCTGTGGGACTTCACACCTAGGGATGTCTGATCCTATACATATTCACAGTTGGTATTTGAGTTAATTAAAGTCTGAATAACATCCACCCCAGTCCTTTCCTAAGCCCACATTGCTAACCACTGTTTGATGTGAGGCTGCCTGATCTTGGCTTAAACTAAATTACAGAATATAATACCTTTCTTTCCTGTTAACTCTTTAAATGCTTAGAGCTCAAGAAGCAGGCAGTTGAGGTATGTAGGCCCAGTCAAAACACAGAGCAGAGTGAAGGGATAGAGTCTCAAAGTGGCAAAATGTATTGCACCACTTCTGCTGGTGGGTGGAGAATTTAAGAAAAAGAATTTTGCAAACTGATGTAGAAATGTGGAGAAGTGGGTTTAGGACTGGAAAACTAAGGAAAGGGGAGAAACCAAAACAAGCATTTTCACCGATCCTTAGTCTGGAAGTGACTCCCCATCCTTATCTACATGTTCAAGTTCCTCATGAAGCTCACCCTGTCTGGTGGCAGGGGAGGAAATGTGTCCCTATTTCTTATATGCTCAGCTAATGAAAATGCTGCACACAAACAAGTAAGGGTGAAACAGTTTCACTGCTCTTTGAGCCCCACACCAACAGTACAAGATTGCTTTTCATGGAGGCTGAAACCATAGGAATGGTCCAACCTCTGCAATCTTGGTTTTGAAGCAATGCTACTTATGCAACCTCCAACCTCTGATTCATGTTTTATTTATTCCTTTACTTAAATAATTTAAATACTGAATTTATATACTGCTTAACTGTAAGAGTCTTTAAGATACAATACAAAAATTAAAAATCCCTTGGAACTATAACATCCGACTTCCATGAAAATGCCTGCAGGAATAAATAAAAAAGGCTTCGGGAGGCACTGGAAGGAACTTCAGTGGGACGGAGGCCTGTCTGACTTCAGCTGGAAGGGATTTCCATAAAACCAGGCTTACAGTGAAAGAGGAGGAGCAGGAGGATGACTCCTGGGGGATAAGAAGTGTGCATCAGAGCCACGGAGGTCCACTAACAGGGACTGCAGTGAAATGCTCAGTGAACAGGTTGATTTATAAGGAATTAGGTGGTCCTTGAGGTGTCCTGGACCAAAATGGTGAAGGGCCTTGTAAATTAATACAACAAACTTGAACCTGTCCAGTAGTGTATGGACAGCCAGCACAGACTTTTCATAGAATCATAGAGCTGGAAGGTACCCGCAAGGTCATCTTGTGACTTGTCCAACCCCTGCAATGCAGGAATCTCAACTAAAGCATCCATGACAGATGGCCATCTTACTGTCAGAAAGTTCTTCCTGATGTTTAGTCAGCATCTCCTTTCTTGTAACTTGAAGCCACTGATTCGTGTCCTACCCTCCAGAGCAGGAGAAAACAAGCTTGCTCCATCTTCCATGTGACAGCCTTTCAGATACTTGGAGATGGCTATCATTTCCCCTTCTCAGTCTCCTCTTCTGAGCATTGGAGTTCTGTGCTGGCGATAGTCTGCCCCCATCCACAGTCTAGCCACCATATTTTACACCAGCTGGAACCTCCAGACCAGGGATAGCCCAATCCAGCCATTTTATGGTAGCACATAGCAGTAATGGAGTACTGAGTTTACCAATGCATGGATCACACTCAGCCAGGGCGTCACTGTAATAGCCCAAAGAAAGACTTCTCCTGCAGAAGCTCTGTTGGTATGGTGACAGATGCTTCAGAGGAGAAAGAACCACAAGCAACTGGCTGCTCATGTGCAAATGGTTCTGCATGAAGGTGAACCTGTTCACCAGACTAAAAGCTATTGTCATGCTATTGCAGCAGCAGCAGCAGAACTCCTGTCTAATCAGAGCACTGGGGCTCTGTTTACAGTATAAATGTGATCCTCATTCTCAATATGTTCATACCGAGCTACCTAACAATGTTCACCTTTGTTCATGCGGTTGTATGCTGTGTCTATTGATCGAGCCTTCGGCTGGCGTGCTACGACGTTGGGGTGCAATTCTGCCGTGAAACGAAACACTACTAACATGGTTACCACACTAATGAGTATCCTCTTGCGCAAGCTGGACGATGGTAACATGAAAATGAAATCATTTGAGTTGATGGAGCTGCACATTTAAATATTATTCAAAGGAATATTATTGACCGAGTGCATTGTAATTGCTCTCCCAGAGTGGTTGCAGTCTGTCATGTAGATTCTTGCTTAGTTTCCTATCGATCTGCCGCACGACACGGACCATTGCGCTATATGTATAAATAGTGATATTGCAAATGACGGCACGTGCTTTGCTCGTTCAGCAGAGAAAGCAAACACTTCAGAATGCAGGAACTTTGAAATGGAAAGGTACAAATCTTGACACCAAATAACTCTCACATTTTGCTTTCAGGAATAAAGCTATTTTTTATTTATGAGGAAAATGTAAAAGAGGCGCACAAAGCCACAGAAGGCTGTCGGGGTGCCTCCCCCACCCCCACCCCCACCCCACCTTCTTTGCAACATGAAAAAGAGTGACTTTTTTTTAATACTGTAAGAGAAATATAACATTTTATCCTAGTCCTCTGTGCCAAGTTTCCAGAGTACATTTTTATAGCTGTGTGAAGAATAGGGGTTATATTTAACAGAGGTTCCAGTATGCCCTGAGTGTAATAAACATAGGTAGCATCAAAGGAGGAGGGGGGAGGAATCTACTGCTTAGAGGACTCCTGTAGACATGGTTGCCTTTTAACCCCTGCTGTGAGATAGCGAGGGATGAAGAGGCTGAGTAAAACAACACTTTGTGGCAATATGATAATTAAGGGATTGTAAGCAGTAATATGTGCCACTGTAGATGAAACAACAACCTTTAACCTGTGAGAATTGCTCCGAACATTGATTGTCACTGGCACACATTATATCTGTTTCTGCTGGGGACAAGTGGGTTGATTTTGGCAGCCTTAAATCCATCAGAAATACCCATTTTATTATACCTTTTACAAACATTAGGCTTCAGCTATCAGAGCTTTGAAAGCTTATTTAGAGCAACCCCACCTACAGCGACTAACCCTCCTTTTTTTTAACCTAGGACATAATTAAACTTCTCCAGATCCCCATTAACCTGTTCCTTTGATCTCTGCTGTGATGATATGCAAAGCCACACTATAAGGCCTCATCTCTTACTATTGGTTAGAAGTCCACCCCCCTTCTCTCTCTCCCTCTCTCTCCCTCTCTCTCTCTCTCATTTGATAACTCTATGCAGAGTTCTGAGGAAGCAAAATCTATTGAAGATTTTCTCAAGCTATGGACAAATCCAGCTCAAAAGACCCAATTTAAAAAAATCCACGTATCAACCAAAGAGTCTTCATTAGGGCCTAAGACCCAAAAGAAAATACCAGGCCAAGGAAATTCCAAAGGTCTGTGGCTGACCTTTCTTTGGTTTTAATCACTGAACCTCCCGACAGCTTAATAAGTTGAAGGTGCTGGATCACAGTCAAACTTAATAAGGCCCACAGCAGAGCCTTGGCCATTCCTGATTGCTCCCATAAGTCTTAGCACATCTGGTCTTCTGTCCTTGGGTGAGAACTGTTTTCCATAACTTGCCTCATGTTCACCACCCTGCACATAAACTGTTTTTATTAACCCACAAATGATAGAGTGCTGCATTTTTATTTCATTTTTGGCCTGAGTGCTGGCAGTTTCTTGCCTTCGAGCCGATGACAGAGATGATTGCTCCCTCCCAAACAGAATTAAAGATGGTGCGGTCTCCAAATTCTCTCTTGATCCTCTCCACCTCTTGCATTACAGCCAGTCACATGGCACAGCCTAACCTTCAGCTAAGACGTGATTAAACATCTAAACACAAGTCAGGGGAGGGATACTCTTTAAAAAAAAATACTTGAGCATTATTTTATAAGGTCAATAGAATAAAGACCAGAGAAATATTAGATAGGAAAGAGGTGCAACTGGGGAGGGGGGGGAGGGGATAATAGATAATAAGGATTTATTATTCAAAGTGCATTTAATTACTGGGTATATTTTATTTATTTATTTATGCATCACATTACACAGTCCAAAGGTGGAATATATATAATATCTAATACAATTTAATACATTTGTGAGGTCTTTTTGAAAAATGCAAAGCTCCTAGTCCCTGAATCGGGCATAGTTTGTTGTTGTTTTTTGTCTTTCACAGCAAATATTAGTACAGGGTAGTACTTCCTGCTTTGAAATGTTTTCAGCTGCTGATTTCTGCAGATTAAGCTTTTATCAAAAGTAGGCATCCCCCCCCCCCTGGTCAGTTGGCAGACATGTGGTGACAAAAATCCCAAAGTATCCAAAAGCAAATGAACTGTGCGAACAGGAAATATCACATGTTTTCCATCGTTATTTGTAAAGATCATAAAATGGCTGGATTGGGTTTTTCACAACTGATGTTCAGCCATTGTAAAAGGAACTTATGCATGCTATTAGATTTCCTTGGAAAGCAGGCTACATTTGGGAATGGCAAGAATAATGCACTGCTAAACTTTAATCGGATTCTGACAAAGCATGGCAATAATTTGAAGCTTACACACACACACACACACACACACACACACACACACACACACACACAAACCCCAAACGTTTTTTGGCTAAGCCAGAGTTCCTGATCACATGGAGGTTTCTAAGTGCATTCAACTGAGCATCCTTAAAAGAAATATATCTTCAGGCGTTGACACAAATTGTGTGAACAGCTCAGAAGCAAATGCCTGAGCAGAACTGAACTCAAACTATTTCTGGACTTGAAGTAACAGAACTGTGGATACATATTAGCTTTGAGCAATACATTGAGGCACATGCGTACTACAAGTGAGAACTCATTGCAACCACTTCAACTGATATTGTTCCCAAACCAAGAATCTTGCGGAGAGACTTCTGAATCTGGGGAAAAGACTATGTAAAGGATATTCCTCAGCATTTTCACAAAGCTACAGTTCTCACAGTTCATGATAGTTTAAATGAGTCATTTTTACAGATTTATGCAGATTCATAGTGCAAATCTCTTGACAATTAGGAAGATATTAGTCTGTTGATTGGACCACTGGATAGGCAGTAAGAAAGCTGTTGCAAAGCTGTTGCCAGGCTAGTCATTTCTGCAAAATATTAGTGGTCAGTTTAAGCACACTTTCTAGAAAGCATAAAGAACCCAACATGTTGTTTGGCCTTTTCCGTCATATCCAGTTTAGGAATGAAAGAAGTCAAATTTTCATTTGAAAAGGAAGCAGTTGCTGTCACCAATTGTGCATGGGGTCACGAAGAGTCGGACACGACTAAACAACTAAACAACAACAGGGCGTGGCACAATATGATCCATGACTGGGTCTCCCTTTTTTTGCAAGGAGTTCACCATTCATATTGCAATCATTATGCTGGAGGGGGGCAGGGGATACCTAAAATACAACTTGTTGTCTCTTATGTGTATCTAGATTTGTGCAGTGCAATCTCATGCATGTTTCCTCAGAATCATAGTTCCACTATGTACAGTGCTGGGCTTGTTCCCTAAAAAGTGTGTTGGGGGTTGTAGCCTCAGAGACAGAAATCACAACCTCGGGGACTGACTATGCATACCGTAGTATGAAAGAGGTTGACACAAACAGTGCAAATATAGCATAATCAATGTAGCAGTACAAATATGCACTCTGGCCTACACTTTTATTCAGGAGCAACAATTTTTTTAATCAGGTGCTTTAAGATGGCTGTCTAGTTTATATAGGATATCACTGTAACTTCCGCTTTATTCGTCAATCAAACAATCAATCAATTTACTGTGCTTAGCCTTTACAATGTACAGCAGAGGGCAAGGCAAGGCTTTCCTCTGATATCACATGACATACCCTATAAAAAGTTTACAGCATGAAAAGCTTACAGAATAAAAATGTAAAATTAGAGAGCATTCGTGTATCCAGAACGGAGCTTCTTAGCTGCCAGAGCAAATTGGGCTACCAGGTGTGTAATCTGTAGATCTTTATCAACTAGGAGCTCAACTGTCACCTGGGGGGGGGAGCGGCATGAGAAACAGTCAAGAACAGATTATTTTAAAAAATTATCTGGGCATTGAATATAAGGGGCAAAGCAGCAGGTAATGCATGACATCCTCAACCTGATTGCATCCATAAATGCACCTGCGTTCCGTATGGGGAATTCCCAGGTATCTCCCCACTAAATACGCTGAAGGCATATGTCGGAACCTTATTTCAACAAACGCCCTATGCAGCTGCAGGAAAGTCAGTGTCTCAAGGTAATGGAGCCTTGAGTGGATGCTCTTGATTTGGGGGTACCAAATAGAATAACGGGCAGCCATGCTTTACTAGACTTGTTTGAATTTGAAAGGGGAGAGGCCAGAGGAAAGGGGGTATGGCTAGAGGAGGTGGGCTCAGTGAAGAGGAGCCAGAGGAGTAAGGGGAAGTACCAAAGGGAGCCAACTTATATTCAGTTGCCCAATAAACCACAAAAACTTGGAACCAGCCCTGAATGTGTGTGATAATAATAGAAAGAAAGAAAGAAAGAAAGAAAGAAAGAAAGAGGGAAAGTCATTGAACCCAAAAGTCAAAGAAGAAGAGTAAGATTACATCTGGCTTTCAAGGAACCAAAGCACACATTTGTTGGTTCCATCTGCAGTGGGATGAGGCCCAAACTCTTCTCTTCTCTGAACCTTTCGATGTGCATTCCATGCCGTCTAACTTTATTAGCCAGATCACCGTCCCTCCTTAAGGAGATACGATTATGTGATGATGAACCATTGTTTGCGTAGTTTGAAACCATTTGGAAGCTGAAGAAAGTGCATGCTAATCAGCTCTCTTCATCCTGTGTACAGCACTGTTTAATTTAGGATAAGTTCTAAAACCTGTGTCCTCCTCCCCGCCCCCTTTCCCCCCATTGTTAGCAGCTGCAAGCTGAATAGTTGTAGCCAAGGGAGTTGGACTGAAGCATATTCCCCTATGCAGCTGCAGATAAAAGGCAGGTTTTAGCAGCTGGAGTACAAAGAGGGGGAGCTGTTTTCAAATCCTGGGCTTTCTGCCACAGGATAAGTCTTCTTAGTTCAAGGATCCTCGGTGCTCTCTCTCTCCTCTTTTGGGTTTAATGGCATTCTTGTGCACACATTCATAACACACCCTCACTCTCTTTTTTCCAGGGTGGTCTAGAGGGTTGCTAATTGAGCTCGGGTGCAAAGGATGTGAACCCCCGAATACAGCCAAATAGCCTTGGAAATGACAATCAAGATTGTGTAAGAAGGCCTTGCTGTTCTCTTCACTGACTTTAAGCTCTTCCAGAAGTTGTGGTGAGCCCTCCGGAGCCCACCCACCAAAAGCCCCAGAGAAGATCTGTGAGCAAGAAAAAGTATGCAGAGCAACTGTGGTAGCTGGGGTCTTGTCCTGTGAGATGTGAAAAGTCTTTCTGGCTTTTGAAGCTTGCCAGAAGTTTAGAAATGTTGGCTGAAAAGTCAGGTGCAGGTCCAAGGATTTTCTCCAGGCAAGCATCCATGCCAAGTATTTATTACTGTATGGGGATTTTTTTGCTGCATAATGTTGACCAAATGGATAAAATAACTCTTAAATGCAGCAGGGTAAATTTCCCCCTCCTCCAGTCAGTTCAGTCTGCCTCCTTAATACCATTATTGACTTCTTACTGTGGATACACTTTCCCCCCACATTTCAATTTGTTTTGCTATCAAAATGGGGGAAAGACTTACTGGGATGCAAATCTAATCAACAATTTGCAACTCAGCTTTGCGTTATTGATCTAATCAGATGGCCCAGTTGGGGAATAAAAAGCCCACACTCTGCATCTGCCCACCAATGCCTCTCAGCTCAAGTAGACCAAGTGGGTTAGTAATTTCCTACTGATGTTAACCAATTGCCAATGAACAGCTCAAACAGGAAGGACAAGGTTCATTGCTTGTGTACATTTGATTTCTAGTGTATGAGAAGCCAAGCGGCTAATGCACCCACATGTCCTCCGATGACTTGTGGCAACACCACTGCCTAAGAATAGAAAGTGTTTCCTTTTGCCTTCACCATAGAATTGAACATATGGCAGCAAATGTGTATCATTAATTTATATCATTAAACATAGCAAACCACAACAGCAGCTTAGAATGAGATTTCAGATGTGGGGAATTATGTTAATAATGCAGTTGCCATTCAGAGAGTAGGTCATCCTTTAGTAGGCCCTGTACACACATTTAGCAACAAATTTATTCTTGCACCAAAGAGCATGCCTTGTGCTCTTCCTGAAAAAAGTTTTGAGGGTGCAGTTTAATCCCCTGATCAGCGCTGCTTGAGGGGGTTAGGACTGAGCAGAAGAGTCCAAATAGAGTTTGATCCAAATGGAGCAGAGACAGTGATTTACACAGATATTCATTTTTAAGGATATCAGTCCTTGACAGTTGAATATATTGTTCATTTATTTGTTGCTGGCAGGCTGTCTTTTAAAGTCAAACATATAAACCCTCACGGGCCTCTCCATTAAGGGCGGGGGAACAGATTCTTCTTCTACTTTGCAATGTTATGCTAAATATTGTTAACTAAAAATGAGACCAAAGGTTATGGAATGCATATTTTAGATGCAGATGACCACAATCTCCAATTGAAAGCACCTTTAGGGAGCAGTGCTAGGAAAAGGATCTACATGTGATCTTAGAGAACTGCTTTTCCCAGTTGGGGTAAAGAGTACTGGAGTACATAAATGAATGATCTGACTCATGTTATTCAGAAGTGTTATTGTGAGTAGCTCGTGAGACTATGTTTGGTCCTCAGTTGGCTTACAGCTACTCCTGAGTTTACTCCTAGATGGGTCTTGAATGTTCCTAACTGTTGATAATACAGAGGTGCTAACCCCAAGGCATCCATATCATTGGAAACCCTGCAATTAGAATGTACAATAGTAGCCCCTCATTAACATTCTTCACAGTTAGTATAGTTGTGAAGTGTTTTCCAAGTAGGTAAGCTCTGTAGGTGTGAATGTTTTGTAAAGCCTGTAACTTAATTGGAGCATTAACCTTGGAGTTGGACTGATTCCATGCTTGTTCTCCTTGGCCCCAGCATGTCACAGGCCTTTAGACATGCTAAATAGATGCATCACAGAGGTCCTTGATGCTCATAGATTGATGTGACTTTATAGCTGGCAGTTTAGTCCCGTCACATGACTCTCCTCATTAAGTAAGAAACATTCCAAACAAGGATGTCCAAATAAGAACTATGCAAGACATGGACCACATTTGTATGTAATGCAAAACCACAGTTTAGGGCTACCTTGACAAATCTCAGCACACTCAAGTAAAGTGCTGAGCTCATTCTGTCATTGTCCTCTCTCCTACTCCCACATCTTCAAGACGAAGGGTTCTGATGAGTTCAGTTTCCCTTTAAAGGACCTCCGTTTAGCATTAGATATGAATCAGTAGGGCTGCATGTTCATTGGCCCCAACCTCCACCTGTTCAACCAAATATGAGAACAAGCTCTGAGTTTGTACAACTGTATTTATGTAGGGTCTGTACTCACAATCACAGCAGGGTCCCTGATCATGAGCACAGAGCCTATTCATGCCTAGTGCCCATTCTCACATTGGGCCAAATACAGTATCTGGAGGCTAAGTTGGAAGACCCCAATTCTCCCTCTGTATTTTTAGTAAATGCATACATTATGTTGGAACAGAGCTATAGTCAGATGCCACACAGCAGACACCAGGAACCTCTAGCTTGTGGGCCTGCCAAGCCTCTGAACCAGAAACTCCCCCCCCCTCTCCCAGGTCTCCTTTTCCTCCACTGTGGAGCTGTAATCTCCCTTCTCTGAGATCTCCTGCCCCCATGCTGTTCTGTTGCTCAGAGATTACAGCATCTCTAGGGCTGAAGCGTAATCTCCAATCAAGTGAACAGCAAAGAGGGGAGGCTTGTGAGGAAAGGAGGTTTAAAGTCAGCTGCTCATGAAGAAAGAAATTATCCACTCCCTCCATGGACAATTAACTGTGTTTCTGTGCTGCATGAGGAGGAAGGGGAAGCCCTTTCTTGGCATAGAGCACAGAGGACAATGGAACTGTGTGTGTGAATGTGATGAGCAGGGATGTGTGTACATATGTGGGTGGCTGGGTATGGTATGTGCTTTGGCCGTACCTGGTTGAGGTTTGGTGTCACCCACTGTTCTTATGCACACCCTAAATATTTTTCCTCTGAAGTGATGCAGCCCTTGGTTGGAGGAAAGGTTCCATATACATTCCACAAAGGTACGTATATAATTTCCAGCATCCTAAAATTATTTTAGACCAAAGGAGTACAGTGGATAAGTGTTAGGGCAAAGAAGTATTTGAAGGTGTAGGTAGCTTTAGCCACATCTGCCCCATTCTCCAAGCATAGGGTTGGGTTTGTTCATGAGAGGCAAGTAAGAAAGAAATCCCATTGCTGCAGTAGGGCTGAAAGGTTGAAAGAAGCCAGACTGTGTAACAAAAATAGCCATGGAAATGGGCTACTTTTAAAATTAAGACTATAAGAGCTTCTCAGGTTTGAGATGAGCCATCAAATCCACTTGTACCTGGTTCTTATGATTTATTAAATCACCATTAAACCACTCAATGACATTGTAATTCATGGTTTCCTAACTTTTCTTCTCTTTATTGTATAATAACTCATTTTATAGATATTAGATAGAACACACACATATAAAAGAGTAGGTAACTGGGCTGAATAGGTAGTCATGCATTTTGGATGCCATACTTGTAGCAAGAAAATGGGGGGGGGGTTCAAGTTTTGAAAGTCTAAATAACGAGGAATCAAGCTAACCCATCCTATTCATTAAAGGCAAGCTTTGTCAAGTGGCATTATGCAGAGGCAAGATGCATGATATTGAAATCATACTGTCCCTCACTATTTTAACGGATTTATTTAGAAACTGAAGAACACAATCCTTGTAAGGTCAGCCAAGAGTCATCATTGAAAGAAAATATGTGAGATCACACAGAGATTAAAGATGAAATATATTCAGTTCATCCAAACATTACAATAATAGGATTATAAAAATAATAGGATTATAAACCTAAACCTTAGGGGATAAACTGTGTTGTTAAGGAGATCTGTAGCTGGATCTCTTGGTTCTGGGCCACTTTTGAACCTAGTCTGGGGACAGGGAATCAATTTAACCCTTCCTGACATTGATTAACCATGTTGTGCTAGCTAGACAAACCCTATAAAATTGCACCAAACCATTAGGGCATCGTCACAAGTCCAAATGTCTTATGGTACAAGCTATGTGGAATAATATAGCTATAATCAAATTTGAAGTGATCAGCAGTGCAATTCTTAGCATGCAGAAGAGAGCAGAAATGGGGAACCAGTGACCCTCTAGATGTGCATGGTCCACTTCCCATCTACCCCAGCTGGCATGGTCAATGATCAGGAATGGTGTGGTTTCAACCCCTGGCATCTTCAGTTATTTTAAAAGGACCAGGGAGCAGGTATTGCTAAAGACCTCTGTCTCAGATCCTAGAGAGCCCCTGGGGCTTATTCCTAGTTAAGTGTGCCTAAGGTTGCAGTCTAAGGAGCGCTGAAATAATTAAGTCATCATAACTAACCCAAGTTGCATTGCTTTCGGTATGGAACTTCATTACGACCAACTTTTCCTAGATAAGCTGTCATCCACCAGGGCTCTGCCTGGGCTGTGATGTGCATATTCAAAGCTCTGCAGAGACAGGGGTTGCCCCAATCTGTACAATGTCACAGTAGGTATGACTTTCCACGCTGCACACAGACCTTTCCTCAACACACAAGAGGATGTGGCAGTCTCTGATCATGCAAGTCTCTGCGAGTTCGCTGGCATCTTTGTATATATGTGTCAAACTGAAGCAGAACAGGTAGTAGGGAACTGTACAGTTCTGGTAATTGTGACGTGCTCAGATTCCTCTATCCGCAACCTGATTGCACATCAATTATGTTGTGCCCGATTCAAAAGGGAAGGGCCCCATTTTTGATGAATAGCTAAGAGGTCAGATCATTCTTAAAGGTGGGAGTGATTAATAAGGGCTATGCGTAAGTTTTCAAGAGTGTAAATAAGATGTATCATTCAGCTTAAGGGACAGTACTTGGCAGGATGATTCATCGGTTATTTGAAAGCATAAGATGACAAAGTTAGGGGCTTCTGTGAACATGTCATGAACTAATCGGTTCATAGAAAATATTAATAGAAAAAAATACAAACTCTTGAGAGGAGTTTTCTCAAAGAGATTTTTAGAAACTTAAGGAAGAAAGGGCTGAAGCAGAGTCCATCAAAATTAAGTGGATGGCTACTCCACAGCAGCTAGCGCTCCAAGAGAGCAGGCCCAGGACCCAGAGGAAGGCCACGTGACAGAGGAGACCACAGAAGAGAAGATATTACTTCTTAAATTTTTAAAATAACTTTAAAAAATATTTCTTTCCTCTTTTTTCTAAAAAATAATGTCCCCAGATTCTCTGAAAAAAATCTGGTAACCTTAGCCTAAGTTCTTTGCATGGTTTAGGTTTGGCATTAAGGGGAAAGCAGGTGTCTAGTTCCTTAAGCAGTAGGAAGAAGCTAAACAGCGTAAGCCTTTTCTAGTACAGAAAGACAATTATGTCACCTGTTGATGTTCGTTCCATCAGACATCTGTGCAGAACATGCTGATGCCTTGCCCCAACACCTCTCCATGCCAGTATGCAACACAGCAGCATCCTTGCCTAGGAGCAAGTCCTATTGAATTTAATGAGCTAACTTCTGAATGGACATGTATGGGATTGCATTGCCCACTGGACTTTTTAATGGGGTGTGTGGGTGTGGGTGATCTTTGAGGTGAGGTTCAGAATCTCTTGCAACATCAAAAAGTTCATGAGGCACAACTCTGCTTGTTTGTGACTGCATGCATCATTTGACAGTGGTCCTCTTACAATTGCATCTCTCATCTGTTTGGGGCAGAAAAAGTCTTGGATAGCATTCATCAGAGCTAGCTTTCTTTCTGGGTGGACGCAGGGGTACGCATACCCCTAAACATTTTGTGAATCTAAGTTTGGCCTCATTGAGGGGCAATATGTCAATATGAGTAGGAACACGAGAGTACTCCTAAACATTTTTTTTTTGGGGGGGAAGCACTGGCATTCGTAGTGATTTGTAACAAGAGCAGGTGTCCAGAGATGATAGAACTATAAGTGCGAAGGGAAGCTGCTGTTTCTTGAGGTTTGTCCACACTTCTGCTTGTCCCATGCTTTCAGGGTATGGGTCCGAATTGTTTTCTGTTCGCCCCACTGCTTTCCCCAGGAAAACCCACCCATTAGCACTGAATCGGAGCAAATGTCAATCTATGGAAAATCCATCAGACGTTTGCTTTGATCAGGCGTACCTGGGGGGGGGGGCTGGTTTCACTGGAACCAACTTTCATTGAAACTTTTAAATATGCTTTCACCTTACATTTCTGTGGCATATTTTGACTGCAGTCTTAAACACCCTTAGGGAGGCACCTTAATTACATTTCTTTAGGCACCAGGTGAAAACCTTTCTTCTTCACCCAGGCCTTTGGCCTTTTAAACTATGGGGGCGGTGTTATTATTTTGTTTGTATTATGCATATATTTTTTGTTTTTATACTGTAAACTGCCCTGTGATCTTCAAATGAAGGATGGTATAGGAATTTAATAAATAAATAAAAATAAATAAAGTGTAGTAGTAGTAGTAGGGCATATGACCCACTGAGTTTTCTTAAGAGTAAATGCACTTAGGATTCTAGGGTTAGAAGTTGTAGTGTGCCTAGGCTACTCAATTGCCTGACATAGCACTGGAACAGGGCTTGCGTAAAAGACCACATGCCTCCTTCTGTGTAAAGGGATTTCCACATGTTCAGCAATTTGAGAAACCTCTGAGCACTTTGAAAAACATTTCATTTCACGACGTTCACTAAGGGAGAAGAATTTCAAAAAGACTTACTAAATGAGAACTGACTTTTCAAAGGGAGTTTGCATTCTGAAATGTACCCTATTGCATAGTGTTGGTGGGGAGAATTCCTCGTTCCGCCTTGCATGTCTTTGAAGGTTCAACTTCTAATGCCATTCGCTTACATACTCTTTATCCTGGTTTTTGAACAGCTATTTTATACGTTCCTGTTTTTTATTATTATTATTTGAACAAAGGGCGCCACAGGTGTCAGAATAAATGACAGCCAAGATGCATAAACTTTATTGTTATTATTACCCTTGTGATGAGCAAATGTCCCATGTGGCTGTCTATTGGCTATTCAAATGGAAAACAAAAGCCTGTTTATCAGCTGGCTAATTATACTAAAATATGAAATAAGACTCCCAAAGGGACAGCTTCCTCCCATTTCTGTTTCCCCTCCCAAGCATAAACCTCTTCATGAACCAGACACTTCCCCAGTGTTCAAATGTTTATCACAGAGAACCACACCTGACTGTTGACCTTTTCCTTTTTAGAGAGCTCTCTGATTGTCTCCTCCACAACCCCGGTGAAAAAGAAAGCACATTTCTTAGCATTTTCAAACTTCTCTTTATCTCCCTTTCTCACTTCAGGTACAAACAGGGAACTAAAATAAACCCTGACATATTTCTTAAACATAATCTGGTGAAAACAATATTGTGAGATGGTATCTTTCTGCCATGTTACCAGCATCCTCCATATGATGAGGATAGCATATAGACTATTCAAGAGATTTGTAAAGGGGTGCAATACTTTTAATTTTTCAATATCCCATAATTGGAATATTAATAACAAGGCACTTCCTCCAAAACACTTGGTGGTGGCAAAAGATTAAAAAAGAGATATACTGATATAAACAGCCATTGGCACAAACCCACTTCCTCAATAGCAATATTACATTTTTCAAGGAATGAAATCTGTAGCACCGTCTTCCTACAATTGTTTAGCACTCCATTTACCTGACACTGAAACTGAAAAGGATATCCTTCAGAAACAGAACTCATACAAATGTTCAGTTTCAGTGGATTCCTTCATTTGAATTTTACAGATTCAGTCGACTCGAGTCTCAACATACTTGCTGCCAGATAAATATAGCTAAAGGTGGGAAAAATGAGTTACTATCCTAATCTCAGTTTCACAAACCAGATTCTGGTCAGGGGAATCATTTCCTTTGATTCAGCTGTT
Source organism: Zootoca vivipara (assembly GCF_963506605.1). Taxonomy (NCBI): domain Eukaryota; kingdom Metazoa; phylum Chordata; class Lepidosauria; order Squamata; family Lacertidae; genus Zootoca; species Zootoca vivipara. Next base: position 28,392,277 of record NC_083286.1, on the reverse strand, counting down.
TGCCCTGTTGTGCTCCAGTTGGATTCACCTTGAGGGAAAGCAACAGGGACCCTGCAGAAATCCTACCCCAAAATACAGTTTCTCTCCATCCAGAGATTTTGTGAAGGAAGAGAAGCTTGTGAACTTTTCTGGGGAGGAGAGGGAGAAAATGAGCAGATAAATACAATAAAACCTAGGTACAAATAAAATAAGGAAGAGGAATGCTATTCACCACATGTCTAAATACAATTAAATTTGAGATAAAAATAGTATTGGTAGCTGATAGCCACCATTTTTACTTCTAAGGCAAGGAAGGGAAACCTGTGGCCTTCTAGATGGTGCTAGACTGAAACTCTCATCGTCCCTGATCCCTGACCAGATCAGGGGCAGATCAGACTTGCAGCCCAACATCTAGAGGAGCACAGATTCCACATCCCTGCTGTTGAAAAAATGAAAACCCACAAGTGTCTTCATGCCTGCTCATCTCACACACAGGTTCCCTCCACCTGTGCTATTCCATTGCTAAGCTGCATACCTAAAATGATAGTCGCCTGGTTGCAAGAAGTCCAAATGATCTCTAGACTGCTAGGTCATAACTTTGTACAGATTTTTGTGTTGTCCACAGGGTCACCGTTGTTTCTTCGCCCTAGCATGCCTCTGGGTAATCCACGATCTTATCAAACAACGAAGTTAGAACCTAATTAAATCTGCAACAATGTCTTCAGTAATTCCCTTGGAAAGACCAAACCAAGTTTCAGATAGGAAAAAATTAATGAGTGGAACTATGCACTTGTTGAAGAACATTTAAAAATATAAACATTTTTCTAGAACATTTAACCTGAAGGCAGCCCTCTTTAGGGAAGTTTTTAATGTTTGATGTTTTCTTGTGTTTTTAATATTCTGTTGGGAGCTGCCCAGAGCAGCTGGGGAGGCCCAGCCAGATGGGTGGGTATAAGTGATTGTTGTTGTTGTTGTTGCAGAAACTCACATTCTTTCTGGTAAAAAAAGTTTATTCCTAAAGTGGTAGGATCCTGAAAGAACTATACCTCCCCCCCCCCAATGTTTGCAAGATAATGTCCCATTCAGTTATGTAGGGTTAGTGAGAAGCCTCAGGGGTCTAGGAAGTGCCCTGCGTGAAATGTGTGTCCCTTTGGATAGGATGTATCCCAGAACCCTCTACAGGAAGAAAATGTCAAATGTGCTAGGATTCCTCTGCAGCAGAGGTGGGGGAGCTTTCCAGGGGCCACATTTTAGTGGTGAGCAAAGCATAAGGCCAAGGTGGCCATGACCTTGTGTGTGACTCTTCCCAGCCACACGAAAGTCAGGCGTTTCTATACATGCACGCGACATGTCATTCTCCATCAATGCAAGCAAGAGGAATCAGTACAGCTCAAGGACATATTCCAGCAGAGGAAAGTACTTGAGGGCAGTGCCCCTGAGAGGTATGCCTTAGGGAAAGGGCATAGCTAGCATCCCAAGGGCTGGATAGAGAGCCCTGGAGGACTGTATTAGGCCTAAGGTTCTGCACACACCTCAACAAGAAAGGATTGACTGAAGGTAAAAAGCTTGAACCACTTCCCTATCTTACAGCTGTGTATTTGGAAAGCTTTAAATAAGAAAAAAAGCAATCGTTCCTTCTCTTTCTTTCTTTCTTTCTTTCTTTCTTTCTTTCTTTCTTTCTTTCTTTCCAATTTGAGTCACACAACTCTAATGGATTATTTGTGTGTGGTTTTTGTGGTAATGTTGTTGTTGTTTAGTCGTTTAGTCGTGTCCGACTCTTCGTGACCCCATGGACCATAGCACGCCAGGCACTCCTGTCTTGCACTGCCTCCCGCAATTTGGTCAAACTCATGTTCGTAGCTTCGAGAACACTGTCCAACCATCTTGTCCTCTGTCGTCCCCTTCTCCTAGTGCCCTCAATCTTTCCCAACATCAGGGTCTTTCCCAAGGATTCTTCTCTTCTCATGAGGTGGCCAAAGTATTGGAGCCTCAGCTTCACGATCTGTCCTTCCAGGGAGCACTCAGGGCTGATTTCCTTAAGAATGGATAGGTTTGATCTTCTTGCAGTCCATGGGACTCTCAAGAGTCTCCTCCAGCACCATAATTCAAAAGCATCAATTCTTCGGCGATCAGCCTTCTTTATGGTCCAGCTCTCACTTCCATACATCACTACTGGGAAAACCATAGCTTTAACTATACGGACCTTTGTCGGCAAGGTGATGTCTCTGCTTTTTAAGATGCTGTCTAGGTTTGTCATTGCTTTTCTCCCAAGAAGCAGGCATCTTTAAATTTCGTGACTGCTGTCACCATCTGCAGTGATCAAGGAGCCCAAGAAAGTAAAATCTCTCACTGCCTCCATTTCTTCCCCTTCTATTTGCCAGGAGGTGATGGGACCAGTGGCCATGATCTTGGTTTTTTTGATGTTGAGCTTCAGACCATATTTTGCGCTCTCCTCTTTCACCCTCATTAAAAGGTTCTTTAATTCCTTCTCGCTTTCTGCCATCAAGGTTGTGTCATCTGCATATCTGAGGTTGTTGATATTTCTTCCGACAATCTTAATTCCGGCTTGGGATTCATCTAGTCCAGCCTTTCGCATGATGAATTCTGCATATAAGTTAAATAAGCAGGGAGACAATATACAACCTTGTCGTACTCCTTTCCCAATTTTGAACCAATCAGTTGTTCCATATCCAGTTCTAACTGTAGCTTCTTGTCCCACATAGAGATTTCTCAGGAGACAGATGAGGTGATCAGGCACTCCCATTTCTTTAAGAACTTGCCATAGTTTGCTGTGGTCGACACAGTCAAAGGCTTTTGCATAGTCAATGAAGCAGAAGTAGACGTTTTTCTGGAACTCTCTAGCTTTCTCCATAATCCAGCGCATGTTTGCTATTTGGTCTCTGGTTCCTCTGCACCTTTGAAATCCAGCTTGCACTTCTGGGAGTTCTCGGTCCACATACTGCCTAAGCCTGCCTTGTAGAATTTTAAGCATAACCTTGCTAGCGTGTGAAATGAGCGCAATTGTGCGGTAGTTGGAGCATTCTTTGGCACTGCCCTTCTTTGGAATTGGGATGTAGACTGATCTTCTCCAATCCTCTGGCCATTGCTGAGTTTTCCAAACTTGCTGGCATATTGGGTGTAGCACCTTAACAGCATCATCTTTTAAAATTTTAAATAGTTCAGCTGGAATATCATCACTTCCACTGGCCTTGTTATTAGCAGTGCTTTCTAAGGCCCATTTGACTTCACTCTCCAAGATGTCTGGCTCAAGGTCAGCAACCACACTACCTGGGGTGTACGAGACCTCCATATCTTTCTGGTATAATTCCTCTGTGTATTCTTGCCACCTCTTCTTGATGTCTTCTGCTTCTGTTAGGTCCTTACCACTTTTGTCCTTGATTATGGTAATCTTTGTACGAAATGTTCCTTTCATATCTCCAATTTTCTTGGTAATAGCTTTTATTAAAGATTTCTTGGTTTACAAAAGTATTGCAATGTCTCTTTTTCAAGTTACCATACATTTTCTGTAGGTCAGTTTCATTTGTTGAGACATTAGGGTTACATTAAGAAGAAAAGGGGGGAAGAGGTGGAGGGGGTCATGGTGGGTGATGTTTCTATTTTACTTCATGTATGTGTGGGGTTTTGTGTCAACGTTGCTTGTGCTAAAGTTTAAATTCTCTTGTGTTAGGGTTGGCCTAGGGTGTGGTTGCTTGTTTGTGACTGGCTGTGGTGAACTTTGTTTTCGTGTGTGAGTGGGGTGGGTGGGTGTTTTTGTATCGGGTTAGCCATATTGATTTGTATGCTGTTGGTGGATTCTTGTCATTGTCTTGTTGTGCTGTGTATGTCATAACGGGGAGCCATACCGGGGTGAAGGCGTGCTCTTCTATTTGTCCCCGTGTCAGTTTCAGTTTATTGGTTAATTTTTCTAGTAGGGCTGTTTCCCGTGCTATTTGGTACCATTGGTCCATGCTTACTCCTGACAGGTCTCTCCAGTGTCGTTCCTTCTCTTTCTGACATTCAGGCTGTAGACGCTGTTCCTTACCTAGTGAAATTGGCACCAGCCTTGCACAAGGGTGAGTTATTATCAGGCAAGATTCTGCAGAAGTTTAAAAAAAACAAACGCTAGGGGGAAATACCAAATAATAATAATAATAATAATAATAATAATAATAATAATAATAATAATAATAATAGCAGCCTGATGAGAGCTGAGCATGTTTAGTGGCCTTGGAATACTGACTGACTATTGTGGGAGGGGGGGGACAGGAAACTGGCAGGAGGCTGGGTTGGAATGGAGTATCCTGAAGAAGGACATGGCTGGTTGGCTGGTTAAAACCGTGAACAGGAGCTTTCCACACAGTAGCGTTTTATTGAAGGTCCCATTTGTAGATATAATTTCTCATCCCTGAAAGCCTTTTTTGTACTTTTTTTGGGGGGGGGGAATTAGTCTGCATCTATACACTTCTTTTCTTTTCCTTGTTGCCTGCCACTTCCACTCCCCTTCTCATTCCATCATTTCTCTCTAAAGATTCATAATATTCGGCAACACCTGCTGGGGCGGTTACAGCAGTTTGAGCTTTTGCCATTAACTATGCCCTGCTCGGGTTTAAAGAGCTGCCGTTTGCCTGTGCCGGTCCTTCTCGCTGCCCAGCCTCTGGCTATATCCATACCTTGAGGGATATACACAGTCCACAGAGCAGCCCTCAAATCTAGCAAGGTGGTACCAAGACACAAGAGTCCCGTTTCCCATTGTTAGGAACCGGTGATGCCGAGAATAGCTGCAAAATCCCTTTCCAGTACAGATGGTCAGCAGACTTAAGTGAGCTTGAGCAAGGGCCAGATCCGCTTTAATTACTCAACCTCCACTGTTCAGTTCATGGCAGGGAGATTTAACTTTTAGCACACAAAACATGTCAGTAAATACCTGCCAATGCAGAGCGCATTATTTAAATATCCTCCTTTCTTTTTCAACCTTTCTCTGGAAAAGCTTGAACATTATTTGTATGGATTTATGGAGATGTGAAAGCTTAAAGTAATGTTTCAGAACTAACAAATGTGGGTAGATGTGACTTGTAAAAACGAAAAAGAAAGAAAGAAATCGGCAACAAGCTGATCATATACCGGAACAACAAAGACCGGAGGATTAAGGCAGTCAGGGAAGATGAAAGTATAGGCAAGTTAGCGGGGGTGGGGAGGGGAGCATGAGCTCGCAAGGCGTTCCAAAACAGGTTGCACACACACAAAAATGTTTAAAAGATTTGCCCGTGTGATTTCCCCCAACCAATCGAGAGATCACAGGCCTGCAAATGCTTACAAGCGCTCTTGTTTGATCTTTACAAGCCACAAATATTAAGTGAAGCACCTTCCTTCGGCCTCCAACGACCTTTAATGGCGGCGGGAGAAGGGGGGAAGAGAGAGAGATTCCCTTGAAATGGTTTCAAAGCAATGAATTTGGCAAATAAATGTGAAAAGCTATTCCAGAAGTGTTGGATCCTCACATGAAATACTAAGTTAATTAGTAGCTCTTCCCCCCCCCCTCCTCAAAATGAACTGACACCCTTAAAGAACTAAGGAATTCCTTCCTTGTTCTGGACACCCACATTCCCCCCACACACACCTTGTTTGAACAATTCCAAGAAGTGATAACTCTGGAGTCTTAAGCATTGTGCTGACAGTCAGCTGTCATTCATTGTCCTTTCGTCTGACAACCCCAGGCATTCAGGCCTGGATTCATGAGTTTTCCCTTTCTCTCGATTTTTAAAAGGAGCTGGGGGATGGGTGAGTATATCAGAGGATTCAGCTGTGAATAGACTTTTGTTTTTCTCTTTCTTTTGCCGCCTGACTGTGTCAAATGCAGTGTGTCTCTCATGCAGTTTCCCCTCTTTAGAGAGCCCTGCCTGGGCCAGCTAGTTAGTATTCAGAAACAAGCGAAAGAGGATAAAATCCTTCTCTCCGGCTTGCTGAGACTGCAAATAAGCACTTAGACTAAAAAGTGGCGTAGGGGGCGGGAGGGAAGAGAAGACTTTTGCAGCCCTTGTTGTTGACTGGGACCTGCCAATATATTCTCCCTCCAAATGGCATAAAAGAGAAATATCTAGGCAGTAGGAGGGATAGATGACAGTTAATACACTTGTAGTGTATTTGCTCGAAGACAGCTTACTTGTGCGCTCTACTCTGAACTGTAGGATTTGCCATTTAATCTTGTTTACTTATTGTAATGAGAATCAAATGGGGAAGTTAGCAGTGGAAATGAAAAATTCATCCTTTCCCCGCATGTAATAGAGTCAGTGCTCAGAAAGGCACAGATCAAAGTAGTCAGGGCTCTCGTTCCTATTTCATTTCTTGCTGAAACTCCCTCTCAGAATATATCAACCACTTTCCCCCTTTCTGGGGCTTAATAGTAAGGGAATACAATTTTTTTTCCCCAGAAGGACAACATGCTGAAGAAAAGTAGTTCATGGTGCTGTGAGACCTGGGCTGAAATCCCGGCTAGTCAGTTGTTGGGAAGAATTGAGCTTAATGCTCAGGCATCCCAAAACTAAAAGTATTCTAGTGTATTGTTGCTTCTACCAGTGCAAACTAGTTAACTTCCTAGTCTGACTAGTGGTGCCATCAGGGTAGGACTTGGGGATAGAAGTCCAGATGTCAGCAGAGTGAAGCGTAAGGCTCCCAAACTTCCTTTAAACCATTTAGACGAGAGGTAGAATACACTGATAATCTAAAGAAGCCCCCGCCATATAAGAAAAGAAGGCTCAGAGTATAAAATCACCTAATTGCACCAATGATATTGGCCTAATATTTATACAGCATGTTCAAAAAGTCCTCACACATCATCTCAGTAATCTTTCCAAGAACCTTCTAATGTAGACCAACATAATAATCTGCATGTGGGGGTGGTGTAGTCGTTCAAAGATAGGGGCAAACCAGACAATAGTGATTACATTCAACACACCTGAATTGTTCTTTTTAACAACAGCTGCAAACGGTCCCACCACAGTCCTGACACCCACAAAAATCCCCCTTCCCAAAACTGCTATTTATCTCAGAATTTGCGACTGATGCCAATGGAAGCTTCCTGGCGAACGGGGAGAGTGATTTCTAGTGAGGACTATGGCAGAGAGAAAGTTTAAAAGACACAAACAGCCTTTCCCCATACAGCAGTCTTAACAAAGCCACCCAAACACACACAACACAACACAACACAACATGCAGCTATTTTTAAAAAAGGAGTGCACACCCCTCAAAACTCCTATATTTTATTTATTTGCTTTTTCACCCTACCTTCCTGCCATCGTGGAACCCAAGTACCATACACGTGGTTCTCAAGAGGTCACCCATCCCAGCATTGACAAACCCAGGCCTCTTTAGCTTCAGCAAGGCCACATGAGCCTTCAAACTAGTTTGGTCCAAGGTGGCCTATTGAAGCTTATTGATGAAAACTCATGATTGAGGTGGCAATTGAGCCAGGAATTTTCCAGCTGCTCTTTGAACCATTCTACACTACAGTACTTCTCTTATTTTGCAACCCTGTGATCCATTGTGGGTGAAGTGCTTGACACCCAGGATTCATAGTTTTGAGTTCATTCCTCCATTTTATATACTTGCGGTAGTGAACTAATCAGTGCCAGAAGGGTTATTGATCCATGTGACTTGGCATGTTTCCAGGTAGGGTTACTGTCTCCTCCTCCTGTCCCTTCCAGAGACTCTCTTTGCCCACATCTAGAGTACAGTCAGTCATACAACCCTAAACTGGTGCAAGATATGGTGTGTTGGGCACACCACCAATGCACAATGCTGCACAGTGATGTAAAAACCCTTGCAGCCAATTCTGTCCAACTTTTTTTGCCTTGACACAGCAAATCCTAGGACTAAGCCTCATCCTCTATCCTTAAAATGGGGAAGTGCTGTTATGTCAGCAAGTAAGGTACAGATTGAAAACCATTTTGCTTATTAATGGTGCTATGATAACACTTATCTTCCGTGCTCATAACTCACCCTCCCATCACTTTTCGCATTTATCAAATTATTCCCCCATTTCGCTAATGAAAAGTTGCACTCACTTTTCTTCTTGCTGTTCAGTTTACTGCTTCTGCTGGCACCTTCTACACTTCCTTCCCCACTTGGCCCTTATAAATACATCCAGGATGCTACTATATTTTCTCTCCTCTGCTAACTTCTTTCCTGGTATCTATTAGAAGCTGGTAAGACAAAAGCACTTGATTGCAATCCAGCTGGGTGTAGTTGAGGTTACTATTTTGAAAGATATAATTTATCTTTAAATTGCACATAATCTAATTGTATGTACACTGCCTACATCATTGTTCTTCTTTGACAACTGTAACAAAGAGACAGTGGGCACAATCTAGCAGGGAGGTCCTCTCTGCCAGATTTTCCCAACCTGGTGCCCTCCTGATGTTTTGAGCTAAAATGCCCACCAGTCCTAGTCTGCATGGCTGTGCTGGCTAGGGTGAAGGCAAATGCAGTCCAAAACGTCTGGAATGAATGTGAGCAGTGCAAGATCACACTATTGTTCTTGCACAAGTCATCTGCTGAGCTTGTGTAGAAGAACTTCACCTTGGCTTGTCCCCATTTATCGCACTGGATTGTGCCTAGCAGTGAAACAAAAATAAAGGAACCTAAATTTAGAACTGAGTTATAGGGGAAGCTGGATTTCCGTGCTCCCCAAAGAGTGACACCTTGGGGTGCTCTTTCAGAGGGGTTCAAAAGTGTCGTGAAAGTGTTCACTTAGCCAGTTGACTTAGCTACAGGACATAACCTCTGTCCACACCTGATTCACATGCCTTCAGTGACATCACAAAACAACCAAATCTGATTGGCTGCGAGGTGCCATGACGCCATCATGCTCCCTGTGTTGCACCCTGATTGGCTCACTAGAGAAGAAGAAGCCCCAGCAAAAGAAAAGGGGGGAGAGAGAGAGAGATACACCAAAACAGTCCCAGTCAATGGTGCTATCAGGGCAGGACTTGGGGTCAAAGGTCTAAGGCTATCCTCACCAGAGCTGGCATAGTATGTTTTGAAGAAAGTGAAGTAATACACATTATTATCTGCAAAATGTCTTTGATCATTACGTACAGTGTCTTAAATAACTTAAGTGTGCCAGTGAGAGGAAAGGAGAGCTACAAATCACTGCAGACTGTTGAGGGGGGTAGTGTGGGTTATTTCAGGGGGCTGCAACCCCTCAAACCCCATTTTACTTCAGTTATTTTCAAGAATGAAAATTGCATGAAGCACTCCTTAAATATAATACCAGTAGTTTCTATGCTACTGAATCGTTCTGCATGTTCTGTATTCTGCTAAATGGTAATGTTCTCTATTCTGCTACATGGCAATTAAACAATGTTTGTTGAATTGTTTAAATAAAATTCTGTGGTAACCAGACAGAGCCACATATGCCAACACAGGTACTTAACTTTTTTTGTGACTGATACATTATGCCTCCCATGTCTACCTTAAGGCTTTATCTCACTGCTTTTGAAGTAAATGGGAGTTTAAGTGGGCTTTTAACTGAAGAGCATCTGTGCTCAGCCCTGGAGTATCATCAACACTCACAACTCCTGCAGTTTGTAAGCTCTAACCTGCCGTGTAGCTTTGGCTGATCCAAAGCTCAGACTTCTAGCCATCTAAGCTTTATTGAATTGAGGGAATTAAGGTGGGAAATGAATACAAACAGGTGGAGAGAGTCAAACATCACAGATAGGCTTTGCTACCAAGCATTTGGGAGCCAGGCTGGTAGCTGACTGAGGAGGAGGTGTTGTTGTTGTGGGACAAATGCCTATATCCAGAACTGGGCTACACCAGCCCTACAAGCTGATCGCTAAACAGGTGATCACCTGCACTGCTACCTCCCACAGTACAGATCAGGTATGGTCGGAACTAAGAAATTATCATTGGAAAGAACTTAGTATTCCCCCCCCTCCCCGATCCATTATTTAATTTGAAATAGGTAGTCATTGCCTATAGTTGCCAAATAAAATGCAACTTTGACTTATACTGTAATAATAATAATAATAATAATAATAATAATAATATTTTATTTATACCCCGCCCATCTGGGTGGGTTTCCCCAGCAACTCTGGGCAGCTTCCAACAGAATATTAAAATAATCTATTAAATAGTAAAAGCTTCCCTAAACAGGGCTGCCTTCAGATGTCTTCTAAAAGTCTGGTAGTTGTTTTTCTCTTTGACATCTGATGGGAGGGTGTTCCACAGGGTGGGTGCCACTACCGAGAAGGCCCTCTGCCTGTTTCCATGTAACTTGGCTTCTCGCAACAAGGGAACAGCCTTCAGGCCTTCAGCGCTGGACCTCAGTGTCCGGGCAGAATGATTGGGGTGGAGACGCTCCTTCAGGTATACTGGACCGAGGCCATTTAGGGCTTTAAAGGTACAGCCTTCAGGCCTTCAGCGCTGGACCTCAGTGTCCGGGCAGAATGATTGGGGTGGAGACGCTCCTTCAGGTATACTGGACCGAGGCCATTTAGGGCTTTAAAGGTCAGCACCAACACTTTGAATTGTGCTCGGAAACATACTTCGTAGCTTCAGTCTGGTCCACAATCATGGATAAGGGAATGCTTCTGCACTCAGCTCTTGCTTGTGGGCATATCATAGGAATCTTGTTGACCACTGTGAGAACAGGATGCTAGAATAGATGGGCCTCTGAGCTGGCGTCCTTATGGGTGATTCTGCAGTGCCATCTCTCCACTGCAAGGTAGGGGATAATGGAAGTATTAGTGGTGAAAGGTCCAGGGACTACAGGGATTTGGAATCTTTGCAAGTTTGATGCACTTGAGATTTGAGGCTTGCCAAATTTGTATTAACCTATTATCCCAACTGGATTTTTAGTTTGTGATGGCTACATAGAAGCATCTCTTGGTGCAAAGTGATCTGTACTCTGAGATCTGCTGGCTTCTGCAGAAAAGGAATACCACTGCTGTCTTGATTTTATAGCATACTAGAAGTACTTTGTAGAGCACTTTGAATATGTACTGTAACAGGATATATACTGTACATATTTTATGTTGACAATTATTTGCAAAATAGCTTTGCAAGACCTGTAAGCAAATCACAGTAAATTTACAGGAGAGGAAACCAAGTTTAGGGGAAAACGAATGAGATTTGACTGGCTTTGAAAACCTGTTGAAAGACAACATATCATCTCCAGACTCAGGATGAGGGATTGATGGGACTTCTGCTCCAACCCTAAACAAATATGGGGGGGGGAAGAATGGCATCATAGAGAGATGGCAGATCTGTGGTCATCCAGATGTTTCTGAACTACAGCTCCCATCAGCCCCAGCCTCATGGAGAGTGATCAGGGATGATGGGACCTGTACTTCAACAGCATCTGGAAGGCCACAGCTTCCCCAGCACTGACATAATACATTGCTACCTTGTTAAAGTGTTTAGAAAATGTATGGGAGGGGTGGAGGATCCACACAGACACACACAAACTTCAATTTATGTAGGTACAAATATACAGAGTGAACAGTTTAATGGAGAATAGCTCCTTATCTGTAACTCACTTTACAAGGCAACTATTAGTTCTTGTTATCAGAGGTTTTGCAGAATCTTCATATTCTGCTAAAAGCTATATATAGGATTAGGTTTTATTCTATCTAATCAGATCTTTACTATGTAACTTGTTTTTTTGGGTTTTTTTTACATATCACTACAGTGTTTGTTTTGCAGTGTTAAAATTATGCTACCTACATTTTTTTTATCTGTGTCCTGCCATGTAATAATAATAAAAAAAGCAATGAGGTTAAACTGTGAAAAGTCAACGCCTTTTTCTTCTCTTCACAAAGCATTTTGCAGTAGGTGGCAAAGTATTTAAGCCATTTAGAATTCATGTCAACTATCCCAGATATGCATGGGTAAGAAGAAGGAAAGGCTGTACTTCATTATTTGCAGCAATGAATTGACATGAAAGAAAACATTTTAAAGAGTCCAGTGACTTCATTTTCTTTGTGTGCTGAATATCAGGGGTTCCATACCATGAATGTTTTGCCTATGTAATGCATAATGAATTCATTGATAAGCTATGCACAGATTTTATGCCAGAAGGAGAGCAGTTGCACGGAAATTTCAGACTCCTCTGAAGATACAGAATCAACCCACACATTTTCACTATAACCAAGTTTGGACACATTAAAGCCAGATTCTTGCCACTGACTTCTGCAGAATTAAGGTTAAACTGGGAGCAAGTACCATTGACCTCGAAAAGACTTATTTCTCAGTAGTGATGTATAGGATTTCACTGGAAATCAATTCTATCCAAGCACAGTGGCTTAACTACCTTTTTTTCCAGATTGTTTATTTGCCACTGTCTTCAGGAATATTCTCATGCTGTTTCTGACAAGATGCATAAATGATGATGGCCCTTGTGTCTCAGAACTGGACTCCGGTAGACCTGGACAAGGAGCTACCGATGAGCAGGAAACTTAGAAGCTGCATGCTGCATGCTACACCTGCCACAGCTCACATGATAGGCATACCAGGAGAAGGAAGGTACAAAGGAAGACAGAAGGCAAGTCCCACCTCTGCACAGTGTCAGAGCAAACCTTTTCAAACCAGAGTCGTTGCCCCAAGAAACCATCTCTTTAAGAGGTGACCTCCAGGCAGATGGAGAGTCTGTGGCTCTGCATGTGTTGCAGACTCCATAACCCATTAGCCCCAGCCAACACGGTCAATAGACTGAAGTTACGGCAGTTGTAGACCAACAACATTTGGATGGCGAGAGTTTCCTCATCTCTGCTGATGGAGAAATGGGTGAGGGAGTAGTCAGGTGAGCTAAAGGCCATGAGAGGGATGTCTGATGGAACCCCGCCGTAATCCTTGCCCTTATCCCCTCATCATGAATTGTTGCAAGCCTCTCTGCATGAAGCTAGTGCCTAGAGATGAGTTGTACTGTGAGAGAATCAGAAACATGCAGCCATTAAAACAAAAATACTGATATAGTTGTCTCCCAGAAGATGTCTTTGTTTAAGACTTCTCCAGTCACAACATGACTGCCAGATCACCTAACAAAAACTGGGTTTTTCTCGCCTTCGCAAAGCAGAGCTTATCCTGTGTTTCCAGCTTGTCATAGAGTTTGCAATTCTTTTGTATATTTTTGTGGTGCTTTTGACATACAGAAACAACCTCAACCCGTGCAGCAAACGGCAGTTAGGAAAAGTGCAGCCAGGGAGTTGAAATATTCTCTTTACTTGTTCTTTCTTTTTCTTTTTAGATATTTCGAAAGCACCAACCTAAGCACGTCCACAGGACTTTTTTTTTATTAGCAACGTCTAAAAATATTTGGAGGTGAGCCCTCTCCTCCTGTAATAGCCTAAAAGAGCTGACGTGTTATCACATATGGTTGAAATGTCTTTATCTGGTTAGCTTCATGCCTGTTTGAGAAGTGTGGGGAGTTCAGTTTCCATCTGTGTGTGTGCCCAAAAGGTTACTGAGTGTCAGATGTCGGGGCTCAGACTAGGTCAATCAGGGATGCAGAAATGTGCAAAAAAATGATAAATGGCTTCAGAGGAGAGGGGAAAGCGCAAAACCAAAGCTTCTGTAATAAGCAATCTTTTAAGCAGCCCCCTTCAAGGTCAGCATGGTGTAGAACCGCTGTGCTTTTATGGGAAATGGTTACTCTATATATAAACTGGAACATTATAAAGTGGAAAATTAGGAAAAGCTGGTGGGAGAACGATATTCTTAGAGAATTCATCTTATGCTATCCACTAAGAATGATATGCTTAAAAGTTCCTACATGGTTAACTATACTCAGAATCCCAGTTCTGATTGGATGTTAATAGGAGCAATTATGGCCTGATCATAATGGGATGCATTGTCCGCTGCTGCCTAAGGCATAGTATTTTGTACCTCCCAAATGAGGAATGAGGCAGAATAAGACAAAACGTGAGGATCTCAAGACAATGGTTGCTCTAGAAATAACACCAGGCTACAGTCAAGACCTTGCAATTTACCACCATGACAGCACAGTCAGATCAGCACAAAACAATGCCATACAAACCCACTACAAGACACAGATCAGGACGGAGTGGCGAATGTCAGTGCCAACATGGCTCCTGTATCATAGAGAAGTATGGGACTGTGACTGGTTCAGCGATGGCCCAAGGCTGCTGACTGTTCCCATGAGCTCAGCTATGTATTGGTATCCAGCAATCAGAATGAACTGCTGTGTAGATCGCATAGGTCACATAGGTCACAAAACAAGGATCAGGACTATTCCAGATGTTGTGCAGATGTTAGTGCACTGTTTACATGGGGGGGGTGTATGTCTATGGACTTCCCCTGTGAGGACAGAGGGCTGTATTCAGCTAAGTCCTGCTCATAAATGCATGAACCTAAGTTGGTTGTGAATTTTAGCTTCAATAGGTTCACTCAGCATACAACCTGGAATGTCGTTCACAATGCCTGTTAGATGGCTCTTTAGTGTGATCCACAAGGGCTCTTGCACCAGTGATTGGGACAGTTGCGTGGAATTTGTGGCTCAGTTGCACATAGTTGATTTGCACATGAACCATGGACCAATCAATATGTATGTGTTCTTTCGTCACTGTAAGAATAGCACTGGAAGTGATGTGCTAATAAGCTCTTAGCATGGAGAACACCCAAGTGCTGCTGCATGGGTTCGGAGTCATTACTGACTAGCAGTGGCTCTCCAAGGTTTCAAACAGGGATCTTCCCAGCCTTACTGGGACCTTTGGCATGAAAAGCAGGTGCTAGCAGGAATAAGGGCAACCCCAGTTGATGAATGTGACTGTGCACCAGCATGTCTCATTTTAGAAACTGAGAACAAGACCATTTCCATCCCTAAAGCAACTAGGCAAAAAGGGGAAAAAAGAACTCTGCTCAATTAGACCCTTTTGTTACTTTTAATGAGGACTGTTACAGAGTAATTGGAAACATATGTTCCAAGTGACTACAAAACTGAACAATATTTTTTCTGCCTAATCTTTAGATTGAAATCTTATGGATTATTATTACAGCAAAATTCAAGGAAGCCTAGATGACTATGGCTGATTACTTACTCTTTTCACTTTCCTTTTGTAATCTATAGACAATAGATTGAATGACCTGCATGGCCATAATGGGACAAAATTCAATAGCTCATCTGCTGGTGATCTTGATGTTCATTTTCTATTTTTTTTTTAAAAAAAATCTAGTCCTCACAGTGGCATAGTAAAACCAAAAAGAGAGGAGCTAGAAGGTTGGGTCTTTGAGGACAGTTTGTGGGATTTCCCCTCAAAAACTAGAAAACAGGGATAAAAAGGCATCCACCCAGGGCTTTCCCAGAAGTCACAGTGTTCCCACAGGGACTGTAAGGTGAAAGGTAAAGTTTAAAGGACCCCTGGATGGTTAAGTCCAGTCAAAGGCGACTATGGGGTGCAGCATAGACCACAGCGCCACCACGTTCTTTACCTTTACCTTATAGGGACTGTATATATGGCACTATAGTTGATGATAGATGGTGATATAGATAGATAGATAGATAGATAGATAGATAGATAGATAGATGATAGATAGATAGATGATAGATAGATAGATAGATAGATAGATAATGGATGGATATAGCACTACTCAGAATCAGTTATCTCAAACCTCCTACGCAGTGCTATTTTTCTACAAAAAGAGGTGCCAGAACTCACCATGAATGCCTCCCTCTTTCTTTTACAATGGCAATGGCACCCACTTGAGAGCTGCCAGAAGTCACCTGAGATGTTTCAGAACTCACTGGAGAGGTGCCAAAACTGAGTTCCAGCGAGTTCCCCCTGAATAAAGCCCCGCTCCTATTTAGGACTAACAAGCACTACAGTTGAGCTCTCTTCAGGCATTCCAAAGAAATGGGAGCGTTCACACTGCCTATGGGCCTGGGGATGCATGGTCCAGCCCTACCTCAACTGTCCTTGTGGTGATTCCCATGCTTGGAATGTTGGGTCATGATCTGGGAAGCCAGGATTCATATCCATGAAGCTCATGGGATGACCTTGGACCAGTCACTGCCCCGTAACCTAACCTTTATCACGATGCTGTTATAAGAATAAAACTGGGAGTCTCTGAGCTCCTTGGAGAGAAAGTAGGATGTAAAAGTAATAATTAATAAATAAAATGTCAGGTCCAGCTCCTCCTCTACCACCATTAATGCACTGAGCATGAGAGCTTGCAGGGAGAGTCTAACCACAGTCACAGCTAAAAATCACCCTGCAGGCTATTGTGCTCAACATGTGAAAGGTCAGGAGTGGAAATGGAGGGGCATTGTGCATGGGGGTGTTTGAAACTTCACATGTCCTTTAGAACAGAGCCTTATACCAGGGGTCACCAAACTAAGGCCAGGGGGCCGGATGCGGCCCAATTGCCTTCTAAATCCGCCCCCCAGACAGTCCAGGAATTAGCATGTTTTTACATGAGTAGAATGTGTCTTTTTATTTAAAATGCATCTCTGGGTTATTTGTGGGGCATAGGAATTTGTTTATATATTTTTTCAAAATATAGTCCGACTCCCCACATGGTTTGAGGGACAGTGGACCGGCTCCCTGCTGAAAAAGTTTGCTGACCCCTGCCTTATACTAAGGAGGTTGCATAGATAGTTTGTTTCCAGAAGAAGGGTAATAATGAGAGAGAGAGAGAGAGAGAGAGAGAGGGAGGGAGAGAGAGGGAGAGATATCTTTTATATGAAACACTGGGGAACGGGAAACAAAATATATATAAAAAAATCCTTCCAGTAGCACCTTGGTGACCAACTACCGGTAAGTTTGTCACTGGTATGTGCTTTCTTCTTCAGATAGGGGAAAGGGAGAAAAGGAGGCAAGCTTCTGGGACTCTGAGATCTCAAAGAAATCCAGAGCAGACCCTCGTAACGGGGAAGGCATCACTAGGCCAGAGCCATGGTTCTGCTTCTTCAGCCCCTCAAAGTAGAAGGAAAGAATTGCCACAGCTCCCTGAATGACTCATTCCTGGTTGGAGCATTCACAAAGAGGCAGGCAGAGCTCATCTGGAAACGTGAGGCAGGCTGGAAGCAAAACTTTTTTCCAGTATTATTATCCTGTTTGCATGTGCCTAATTAGTATATGTCCTCCTGAATGCTGCCCTCCTTCACCAGCCCCAGCCTGAATGCATTGATATTGTCTCCTTAAAAGTTCAGAACCCCCCAGTGACAGGAATATTAATGCACCAACCCTGACATATCTGTTTCAGCTCATACATATGCAATGTCTTTGTTTTCAGAGATTTATGTCAGACTTTGCTGGAGTGAGGTATTCTACCATTTTAGATAATAGCATGCCAAAGTGATGTTATCAGGCACATTCGCTACTCACTCAGGCAAACGAGAGAAGCTTCCCTTCCCTTCCCAGCTTCGGCACGCAGAAACTGTTATTTATCCTTATTTGATGAAATCTTTCTGGGGGAAATGGTATATTTTTAGAAGAAGATTATGGTCATCCTGTGGATTATCTTTTAATTAAGAATGGATGATTTGTGCCCACTCTGCTGTAGCAAACGTCTTGCTGCTAATGAAGTTTAAACAGACTTACTTTATTTAATTATGGCTAATCACTAGGGTAAAATGTGGAATTGTCTTTGATCCACATGTAGACTGGTAATCCTTGTGGCAGATAGCATCTTGTATTCCTTCAAACTTTTTTTTTTTTTAAGTTTCTCCAGGAGGTCCCAGCTCAAGGAAGGGTTAATTGAGATAGCTGGACTTGCGTGATTGATATTTTTTCCTCTCTCTCTCTCCCCCCCCCTTTCTTTTTCCCAAGGACGGTCCTCTCCTTCTCTTCCTCTGCCTGCCTCTCTCTCCCCATCCATTCACCTTCAGGCCTTGTAATATAGTAGATAGCTGCTTGTTTGACAAAAGGGACCTGAGGGGGCTGAGGGCCGGCTGGATCCAGGAGACAAAAAACAGAAACGGCTGGAAGGAAAGCAGGGGGTGAGGAGAGGGCAGTAGAGACCAGTGTCAAGCAGAAGAGGGCACTAGTTAACTGACCTATTTCAGCCACCGGCTCTTATCCAGCAGCTCAAAACAATTGTTTTCTGCATGGGGCAGTAATACAATCCCCCTCCCCCTCCCCCTGCAAAACACATGTTTATAACATAAATGACACGATTGAGCATTTGACTATTTGAGCGTATCTTACAAGTTTCTGGTAAGGCATTTGATTGTCTATTTGGCTTAGTCTCCCACCCACCCAAAAGAAGAGTAAAACAATTTATAATAGAATACCGTAAGTAGTTCAGTGTAGAAATGCAATCCCAACTTATATCTGAGTAGTGTGGGGGTTAGCACTCCCTCCCCCTGACCTATGTTTTTTTTATGTGAGGGAGAAGGATTGCCCAGCCATCACTGTAACGCCAGACAATATTATTACAGGAAATATTCCTGCTGCAGAAGGACAGGGGTTTCTCAGCTCTCAAGCCACTGAACCCAGTTTAGTGGGAATGATAAAATGAGTTGTGGGTTAGTGTTACACAACAGATCTTCCAGACAGTCACAATATTTTTGGTGGGAGGGGGTAATTCAAGTGCATGTTTAGGTTAGCAGTCCTTATCCTATATACTGCACCTACAATAGGAACCCAAGCAATCTAGGTGGGGGGGGGATTTAAAATAATTATTTAACCTGCCAAGCCACAAATCCCAGACCCAATTCCCCCCCCCAAAAGTATATGCTATTAAGATTCAAAGAAAGATTCAAAGAAGACAAATGAACAAAACAGAACAATGAAACCAGTGGAACTCTGTGACTCAGGCCCAACTGATCCTAAGCTATTTATTTTCAACATAGCATTCTGGGCTCCTCAGGTGTAAAGCAGCAAATATAGTTACTGGTTTCCTGATGGTCCTTATTGGATTATGGGCCCCCAATGGTACGAAGCGGATGACAGCTTGTGTTCAACAGCTCACCTTTAAGGGCTCTATCCATGAGCGTAGCAAGGGGGGCAGCAGGCAGCTGTCTCCCCCTAAATCAAGAAAAACCAATAAAAATAAATACAAATCTGAGGTTCTTCCCCTCCTAACAAAAGCCTGTCCCCTTAAAAATAACACGCCCCCCCAAACAAAAATCCTGTCTATGCCCATGGCTCTATCCCAGATATGGGTTTGAGTGACAATTGCTATTCAATGACCAATCAGACCCCATGTCACTTTTTGCTGATAAAAAAGGGTCTGACACCCATTGGGAAGTGAGGGATTGCTAGACTCTGGGATCAGAGGAGTGGGACTACCTGCTTTCCTTGCCTGAGGTGGACTCCCATTCCTACCTCTCCATGGCTGGATCTATTCTAGACACATCAAAGAAGTGTTTCAGGAAAACACGTTGTAAACTTTATATGAGAAATCGCATTGGCAAAATCCTAACTCAACAGTGCCATCTGGTGTCACAGTGTTATAATGCATATACAACACATGTAAAAAACTTTTTCTTTACCAATCTAGCTGAAGTCCCTTGTCTCTAAACCAGGAAGTGATCCTCATTGTTTACAAGGATCATTCTTTTAGGGGTGGGGTATGCATGGATTGACAGCAGGTTTGCAGCAGGGCAAGCTGCCAGACATGAGTATGCAATGTTCCAGCTCAGGAGCACATCCAAAGACTTTCAGCAGACTACCCTGCTGAAGACCCATGGAAAAGCCTTGGGGTGGGGCCAGCATGGGGTGTGTCAACAGGGTGAGTACATACACCCTCACCCTTCTCCCTCACACAATTGTCATTGCAAAGTTGTGAGTTGCCTGCACAGGGCTTGTGAGCTCCTCTTTCTAGTGCCAGAATTTGGACCTTCAGATATATGGCAAGGTGATTATCCATCTACAGCAAAGTTAACCCCCTTCCATTACCTGGAGTTAGGGATATAGATCACTTGATTTAACTTGAGCAAGCAAAGAAATAATGGAACTATACTTATGGGGGCTGAATGCCCTGTTTGCATTTGTATCACTGTATGTTCATCCCTTCCTAGGTTTACAAATCGTTGTGGTCAGCAGAATTTCAGGAGGAACCAAACTGCTACTTAAGACATTGCTGTAACTTTTGCCCACTGCAATCCAATGGAATTCTCTTTGATGCTTCTGTTGGAGTAACACAAATTGGCCAATTTTTCCGCAGATGTCTGAGAGAGATCAGTAGCCCTAGTCATGTGCATAAAGCATTGGTGTCTGGGCACCAAGGTTCTGTGTTTTAACATTCCTCCTTACTACTTTCACGGACCAATCAGCTTTCGAAATATTTTATTTCCTCGCCAGGCTTACAACATGTGTCTCTTTTTTAATGAATAGGACCTAACATTCACAATGCCCAACTCAGCACTCTAGCTGGTGTACACACTAAAGTCAGTCATCCAGACTGCAGTTTAAATGGGCAGTGACCGCTGGGGACTAGAATTTGCTGTGTGTCTGTACTACTGAAATCCATGTGTCTGTTGCGTGTTCAGACCCAGAGACCTCTCCCCTATATAAATTCACACTTGATTCAAATTTTAGTTTGGTTATTGGCAGAATTTAGGCCACAACTTTATTGATTACAGAAAGCGAGTGGTTGCATAGGCTCTGGTTCAATTGGCTCCCTGCACTATTGCAGGTAGCGCTGACCCAGGGCACCAGCATAGGTCAGCCAAGGGTGAACACCTGGATAGGTGGAAAGCCGGGAACAGGCTATGTCCGCCACCAAGATGTCACCCTGGACTCAGGCACGGTCACAACCCCCACTCAGGGGTTGACCAAACCATTTGAGTCCCTGCATTCCTTTAACGGAATACCCTTCACATAGGGATGGCAGGAGCGTTCCCCCATCCCTATCAACTGAACCAGTGCCTATCCACAACCTTACAAGTTGTGACGATTTGCTACGTGGCAGGCGAAACCCAAATGGCAACAGCCAATCAGCCAAGTAGGAAAATTCCTGCCGCGCCCCATCCCAATGACAGATGACACATGATGGCATAGCAAGGTCAAGCGTAACAAAGCCTTACCAGTAGGGAGAGGTGGGTGAATATTCCGAATGCACACACTGAAAGAGAAAGCTCTGGGTCACGTGCATGGGTATATGTAGGCCCCTCAATCCGTTTGCACTGGGCCTCATTGGCCAGATTGAACCCCACATCGAGGGACCTACCAATCGGGTGTTGTGGCTGACCAATCTTACCCACCCACAACACAGGAGGTCAGTCTCCAGATCTCACCGCAACACATGCCCTCTTTGAGGGAGGACACTATTTCCAGGCATGGGAGTTTCCAAGAAGAGCCCATCTGCACATGAAATGTATGTGGATTCCCAGAGATACAGCCACATCTAAATGCACATGGATCTCTGGATCAGCGCATATGACGACAGCCACTCCTCAAAGTAAACAAAATGCAGATGTTTCTTCCCTGGGTCTATATTTGTGGTTGAGTTACCACAATCACTTATTAAACATCTGCAATTCTGTCTCTCTGCTGGGATGCATACTTTTGCTGATGTCACATCCTGATAACTTCAGTGCATTTGTGATATCTTTATAAGTGATTCTTTCTGCTTCTCTCCCAAGGAGTTACCGGGGGGGGGGGCAACTTCTGGCTTGCGCCTGTTGGGCAAAATACGCACCAACCGAGTGGCAACAGCGGCAGGGTCAATGAAATAACAAAGTCGTCTTCAGTATCTTTGCTTGCTTTTATTTACAATTATATACACCAGCGTTTCTCAACCGCTGGCTGGTGTGCCGCGACGTGCGGCGACGAGAAGGGCGATTTGCATTGTCACGTGCCTGGCGGCTGCCAATAGACAACGCTGACCCGCCGGAAAGCAATATTTCTCCTCCTCTTTCCCAAAGCTCAGTGCAAGCGAGCCTGGCGGCCGCCAATACACAACACTGACCCGCCGGAAAGCAATATTTGGCAAGTGTTTCTTACAGACATTATTATAATATAGGGCGGCACAGAGTTAATTTTTAAAACTTTTTTAATGGTGGTGTGCCTCGTGATTTTTTTCACGGAACAAGTGTGCCGTGGCCCAAAAAAGGTTGAGAAACACTGATATACACCACACTCCTCTACTCCATTCCTCTCATTTCACAATACATCACCACCACCCCATGAACCATTTGGGTAGCTTAAATACAGAATTCAAAATAGTCAATTACCCAATCACATGACAGTAAGCAAACTCTACCTTCAATTATTCAAATTAGCAAAAGCTCACAGGTGTGCTATCATTCAGAACAAGGTTGCAAACACACATCTCTGTGTAGCACCATTGACCACATCAGTCTTAAAGGAAAAACCTAACAGAGCCTGTGTCTCATTTGCTAGGTGGCCACAGGATATAAAAATATTGAAATTAAACTTATCTTGCCTGTTATCTTCTTAGAGATGTTTTAGTTTATACCATAGGCATGGGAAAATACACACACACCTATTCAAGTCATTTTTGGCACTAAAGTTTGGGGGACATGATCTTTTAGAAGAATTAGCATGCTTTTCTCTCTTTTGCATGGCAACAACGGCAGCCAGCCTTCACATGAAAAAGGGAGCTTGTTAAACATCATGTAACACTGAGTGTGCTGAATATTTTAAAGGTCAGGTATTGACAGGCTTTGAGCTGCTTATGTTTCCCTAATGACCCCAATTACATCCAAGCTGAGTAAGTAGTCAATAAACAATGGCATTAACATATGTAGAAAAAAGTGTTTGTTTTACATTTCCAAGACAATTGGCAATCTCCGGGTTTGTCACCCAAATGCTGAAGCGAGATCATGGGGTCCTTTGATGAATGAGAAGAACAAGAGAGGGGCCAGGGGTGTTAGAGACTTCAGGCCTGTCTGAGAAAGTTCAGGTTGCCTATCTCACACTATGGCAGACAAAGCGGATTTATCACTGCAATTATGCTTATGTAAATAATTCCAGGGAAGAAGATGTAACCCAGCATCTTGTTGCATAGGGTTGGCTGAATATTTAGCAGGACCCACGGGAGGGAACCACGTTACTTTAAAAAGAAACTTGAACTATCTGTTGTTGTTTTTAGTTTCTCATGAGTCGAGCATGCATATATCTACCCGTTTATTTTTAACATGTTTCCATGGGATGAGCTTTTTTTAAAGCTTTGTTTAGGCAAAAGCAGTACTTTTCAAATCCGCTTCTAAATGCATGTGTGCCACACACACACACAGAGAGAGAGTTAGACATTAGAAAGCACCAATTCTATATAGAGGTGAGTGGAAAGATGTATCTAAAGGCATAAAAACAAAATATTCAAGACAGAAACAACAAAAGATTCTGTGGCACTTTAAAAGTATTGTGGTATCAGCTTTGCTGGGCTAGAGCCCATTAAAGCAGATCCCTGAACTAGAAGTTTGTCTAGATCTTCTTGCTCCCGATGCAGTGGACTCTCTGACCCTTGAAAGCCTTTGCCACAATTTGTCAGCCTTTAAGGTACCACAGGGCTCACACTAGCATTACTGCTACTATTCTGGAATACAATACAAAATTTCACGTTTGCTGAATTTTCTTCTGAAGTCACAGGCTACAGCTTTAGAAGGGCAACATGACCTCGATACACAACTTTTGCAATTATTTAGAAATGGTAAGGATACAGACAAACAAACAAAAACCCCAGCATCAAACCAGAGAAATATACATGCCTTGAGTTTTCATGGTGTACGAGATCCTGGATTATCCCAGCAACTGGCAATTTCTTTTCAGAGCTGTTTCAAGGTGAGTTGACATGTTTGGTTTGAGTGATAGATAACCCATAATAGATCAATAGTGTGTCGGGCTGTAATGTGTGGGTTGTAACTATCCCATTGACCTCATCAGTAAACATGGTGTTGATTGGGTGATAGGCAAGGAAAACATCTTCCATTTTATTTCAAGCAGTTGACCTCACTGGGCAAATGTCTATTTAGAAAACTATTTATATTTCGCCCTACTTTGTTGATGCGAATATGAAGCCATACTATCCACACTCGAGAATTTTAGCCACCTATAGTCAAATTCTGAGGGCAGGCACTGTAAAAATAGAACGTTTTCAAGGAGAAAAATGTCAGTGGTGATTTTGCATACAGTTTTGTAGCTATACTCTCAATGGAGTTAGTGAGATTTAAGTAGTATAAAAAGGTAAAGGGACCCCTGACCATTAGGTCCAGTCGCGGACGACTCTGGGGTTGCGGCACTTATCTCGCTTTACTGGCCAAGGGAGCTGGCGTACAGCTTCTGGATCATGTGACCAGCACGACTAAGCCTCTTTTGGCAAACCAGAGCGGTGCACCATTTACCTTCCCGCCAGAGTGGTACCTATTTATCTACTTGCACTTCGTGCTTTCAAATTGCTAGGTTGGCAGGAGCAGGGACTGAGCAACGGGAGCTCACCCCATCGCGGGGATTCAAACTGCCAACCTTCTGATCGGCAAGTCCTAGGCCCTGTGGTTTAGCCCACAGCGCCACCCGCGTCCCAACTTAAGTAGTATAACTCAGTATTATTCAGGATATTTGCCGTTCTTTAAAAATTGCCTTTTGTCCATGATATGTTGACACTCAGAAGTCAGGTATAATCAATGGCCAATAATAAACATATGAATGACTAAACAAATAGCCCTTATATGCAGTGTTCTGGTAGGACAGCAGAACAGTAGCCATGTCAAGGGATACTATCTTTGTACTTCATGTAAACTGAGTCAAGAGCAGGAGCCTTGAGGGATTAATTACCTTTTTATTATTATTATTAATTTATTTTTAAAATGTGAGGGCGATCTGGCTGCGACATCTGTCACCCCATTGATTGCCAGGGTTGATTCGGCTAGGCGGGTATCCCCTTCCTCCCTCACCGCTCCATGTGCATCCCTCCCAAAGCTGCACGCTCAGTGGAAGAGGACAACCATCCCAGATAGAAGGAGTGTACCATTCTTCAGTCAAGGGTATACAATAGCTGCACTCCCCTGCTAGAATCTCCAAAGCAGCTCGAGGTATTAATTGCCATATCTCCTCTCAGGTAGGCATTGGTATTCAAGTAGCGAGATGCCATACCTCACCTCTGGAAAATTAACTCCAGGAAAGGCAAGCAGCTTACCACTTATGAGGAAGCCATTGCTATGCCCACTCACAAGTAAATTTAGGCTGTATAACAGCATGAGGCTTGAAGAGCTAGTGCAGAAGGTGCTTTCAGTCTGGGAAACATCTGCTAGGCCATGTGTAGAAGAGAACATATTCCAGAGCAGGGGTGGGGAACCTGTAGCACTGCAGATCCTGCTGGACACCTGTCATCCTAAACCACTGGTCCTGCTGGAGTCGAACAATAGCTGTAGGGCCAAGGTTTCCCATCCCTCTTTCAGTCCAATCCTTGGGGCAGCAGAATCAGGTGAGGCCCCTCCCTCTTGTGCAACAGCATTGTGGACCACCGTGTGCAGCAGGACAAGCGACGTTAGAACAACCCCATGGTGACCCAAGATTGTGTTTAGATGTTTGTTTGTCTGGGTTGGGATTCTCTCTTGCTGCTGGTTAAAATGAAAGGGGTTGGTGTGTATAATTTTAAAGGGCTTTGCAGAACAGTAGCAGCACCTCCAGGCATGAGGTTGGGGTAGAGACATTATGGTCTAAGAGGCTGAACTTAATCCGTACCTAGCAAAATATTCAAGGTGGATGTTGTGTGAATACAGGGAGGGCTTCTATATGACAGCACCCCTTACATGATCAGCATGTTTTGGAGCATAAAAATCACAATGCACACCCTGTGGGATCCTTGTGAGTGAGGATCAAGCTCCCAAATGTCCAGAGGTCCAGATGTTGCCTTCTTTGTACCTGCAGCATGTCACACAAACACATATTGTAGTTACCGGTAGTGGCAACAGTTCACTTATCAAAGTAAAGGGATCTCTTAGGGCATAATGGGAGTTAAAAACTTGCTTCCTGTCCCTGATGAGCCCAGTCATTGAGAAGCAAGCTTTTTGGCTACATCTACCTGACCTCTGTTTCGTCATCACACAGCCTTAGATACAAGAGGCATTCAGATACCCCGCATGTACTGGGAGGGGGGTGTAAATGGAGAGGGATGCCTAGCCCCAGCCCCATGTCTCTGCCTTCTGTGTGTTTGGAATGCCTCAGAAGGAGCTCTACGTATATAAATAATGAGGAGGGAACCAGGCCCTTGTGCAAAGGAACTTGATATGTGAACATCAGAATGTGCATGGGGGCTTTTATGACATCCTCTGAACATATGGAGGGTGGCAGAGCCCCTTACACATTATTTCAAGAACTGGGGAACATCTGGACCCTTTAAATAGATCAATAGGGAGAGAGAACGAAAGAGGGGGGGGGAGCTCCTGGTCAGTCTATTCTGCTCCTGCCACAGTTTGTTTCTGATGGGAAACAGTTTCACAAAGGTCTAACTAATAAACAGACTTATATTATACACACTGATTTAAAAATGGTTTGTTCCTAAAAATAGCAAGAAGCAACCACTTATGGTACCATGTTACGTCCACATAGGCAGGGCCGGCCCTAAGGCAAGACTGGGTGGCGCAACGCGCCAGGGCGCTGGGCCGCCAGGGGGCGCCACGCTGCTGCACTCGCGGCAGCTGCACTGCGCCTGCTAGACAGCCGCGCTGGGAAACAGGGCGGGGGGGCACCAGAGGGATCTTCGCACCATGGTGCCAGGGCACCAGATATGCTTAAGGCGGCCCTGCACATAGGGGCTGGTTCATCCATCCAAAAAATAAAATAAAATAAAATTCAGATTTAAGCCCAGGTCAGACTCCTCTTTTCAAACAGTGGTTTTAGCCGGACTTGCTGTTGCCACTGATGATTGAAACTCGATTGCTTTCCTAGTTCTACCCCAAGCTAGCAGAGAGAGTTAGAAGGATATGCTAGTCTGGCAGGAGGCGAGATCCCTGTCACTCAAGGTCTCCCGGATCAACATTTAAAGGGAGAGTATTTTTCAAATGAACTTGGAGCATCAAAATGTTTATTGGCACTAAAAGGCAGGTAGCACAGAACGGCTTGCATTTCCCCTGAAATGACAGTTCAAAGATGGCATTTTTGTTGTCAGTCACACAAAGCGGTTCCTCCACACAGCTCCCAGCTTTAGCCATATTAGAAGCTAATTTGAAAGAGATGTAGACTAGAGATCAGAGCAACGGCTGTGGTCCACGTCCATGAACACGGCTGTGGACGTCTGTCTGTGCAGCTTGGGGGGAGGGGTAGTTGGGGGTGGCAAATTTAGCCATCACACTGCCCATATGGCTGCCACAGGAGCAGTAGGGTATGAAGGTCACAAACAAAGTCACACTCTGCCTTGCCTTTGTATATAAAAATGCCCTTCCATTCAATGCATGGTCCTGCCATTGCTGAGATGCTGCAACCCCCGGGTGTCACTTAAGGCGTAGTTTCATTAAGGCTCTTGAACCTTATCATGTTACACTTCAGAAAGAGTGACCAGCTTATTTAAAACAAAGAAGCTCTGACCTTTCTCCCCTTTTGAAACTAAAAACAGATGAGGCTAAAGTGACTCATTTCCGGCTTTAAACAAGCTCTAAAAAATACTTTCCATGTACAGTTGGTAAGCCTTTTCAGCCCCCCCCCTTTTCTTCTTCTTCCTCTCCTTCTTTGCATAAATATCTCATTCCTTCTCTCTCTTTTTGTCAAGGTCAACGTATTTATTACTTGTATTCATGGTGTAGTCCTTTTTTCTTCCTTCAAGCTCTCTTTCTCTCTCTTCTTTTTTATTTTTTATCTGTGTTGTTTATAACCATGACCCTTGATCTTCCAAGTCTTAAAACAGCTTGGCTTTCAGCAGCTAAAACTGACAAGGTCAGCATTTTTCTGTTTATTCTGAGAATACTATTTACCCTCTGGGGTTTTTAAAAGCAATTCTGTAAAGCATCACTTGGAAAAAGTTTGTAACATTCACAGAGACTTCCATTAACTTCACGCACAAGAAGCAGCGAAACTTCTCGGTTTGCTGAACTCCAGAACAAAACCAACGCCCCAGCCGGGCTTTCACAAACAATCAAATAGCTAAGTAGTGCCATAAATGCTTCAAGCCCTTCTAGAGAAAAAAACAATTTAGCAACACCTTATCCATTTAAAAATTGCCTCATCTCTCTGCTGTGATTTTTCATGAAACTGGACATAACTATTTATATCACACAGCTCTTGCAGAATAACAAAAATCCTAACATGTTGTGTTACGGGATTGCATGTTCTCTCACTTCAAACTGTCACAGCTACGCTCTTAACAGACATGCTATTTAGGCACAATATTGATATGCTATGTGGTATCCTGTGTTGTGCTTAGTTCCAGCTTCCCCTTAGAGCTGGTGGCTCTCAGTGGAAGATTGGTGTACCTAAGTCCCACATAAGTCTAATCACTTAAATAGTCACATGGGATCTATGAATTTAAAGCTTTTATGCAACTGAAGCTACCATTCCACAAGTAACCAAATGGAAACAAATACCATGCATCAGTTGCATGGTAGTTTGAGTTGCATGGACTCTGTATGTCTATTCCAGTGAGCATACAAATCTGGGGCTTTTTTCCATAACAGGGTTCCTGTGCATTTAATGGGGTTGCCAACTTTTACTGGCTGCTGCTACTTCTCTGCCTGTAACAACATTCAACAACATTATCCGGGGGGGGGGCATGTTGGTTCCCAACACCACAGCTGATCTCTGCATGTTGTGTGATTATTAAAGGTATCAGAGCAGATCCAGCTGGGGGTTTTCAGGTAAATTGTCAAGGCTAGGCTTTAAAGGCTGCAATGGAAAAACAGGAAATTCAGCAGAAAAAGAACTCACAGTCCCACAGTTGCCTCCTCTCTTTCTCCCACTTCCTGAAGGCTCTCATATGCCTTCAAAAGCTGCCTGTCAGAAATTTGGCTGTTGTGCATATGAGAGTCCCCCTCCCCCTTTCCCTCATGCCTCCCAAACAATTTTGTTACTCATTTCCTATGATTTCTTCTCCCTGATTCCTTTTACACTAACCTCTTGGCCTTCCTGAAATGTAAACTGTTCAAGGCTGATGCCTGGTCTGTGAGAATCCTGCCTAGCAACAACATGCTTCTAAACTTCCAGAGATGAAGACTGCCCCAAAACATTACCCACCGACAGCAAAATAAGAAAGCCCATTGACTAAATACAGGCAATGACCAATTTACAAGCGTCCAATTGACGTGCAACCGCGCATATGCAACTTTTTAAAAATGGCAAAAGCAGCCCAGAAAGAGCCCAGAAAGGGCAAAAATGGCACGAAAACAGTGGCTAGCAAGGGCGCCAACTCCAATAAAATAGAAGGCAGTGGCATATCTGCAAACAAAAATTCAACAGAACGCTAAAGTAACAAGGGCATCTTCGGTAGAAATCTCTGGTCACTTCACTGTTTACTGTGCATAAGAGGCATCCTTTTGAACCCAGTGTCAAATGTTCACAGGAAGAGTCTTGTTCAGGTGGCTCTGGCCAACAGGACTAGCATTCTGAGGATTTCAGCTACATCTCCTTCCCCCAAGGAAGTATAGTCAGGATGCCTATTGTGAAGTATAAGCTAACTGCTTCAGGGAGACAGAGAGCCAGGGGAAAGTTAGTGGATGGGCTGCAGTGTCCCTCTCCTAGACCCAGAGTTGGAACAGAGTTACAATCCAATGCGCATTTGCACAGGGGGGGATTCCTTGTTCTCTTTGAATCACAGTGGCACCCCCCTGAGAGGTGACAGAGCCCATCTGAGAGGTGCTGGTGGAACTGAGTTCTAGCGAGTTCTGGCTGAAAAAAAAACGACTGCTTCCAAGTAGGTATATAGAGGAACCTGAGATCTCCGTTTATAGGGCGGCATATAAATTCAATTAATAAAATGATGGTGATGGTGATGGTGATGGTGATGGAACGGGCTACAGATATTACTAACCATCTAACCCTTTTAAGCCCTGAACTATACATAAGGCAGTGCCAAAAAGTTGCAAGATATTGTGCAAGTTTTGGGGTTCTGTAGATTTCTTCACTTGGACAGATGATAAGAAAGAAAGAGGGAAGGAAGAAAGCTCAGCCATGTTTCGCCATGGAGTCTGCATCTGATCGCAGTCTTCAGCTGGAATGTAGAAGGAGGTAGCAGACATTGAGCTGAGGCACTGCTAAGAGCTCTGCAGCTTTTATGTTGCTTCAAGGACTTCTGAGAAGAAGGGGCATGCAATGGTTTACCCCATGTATTTGGAAATATAAAATCCAGGTGTTACCCAGATCTTTGTTTATCTTTCGGCTAAGTGTGCAGGTTCCTTAGTAGTCAGAAGACAGGAATAAAGAGGAATCAGGCCATTTTTGTATTAGAAATTCTAAGGATCTCAAGCACAGACATTTGTCCCTGCTCAATTTTATCAACAATTGTATCATAGTGATCATGTTTACTGACTGACTGGCTTATATACCTTAATTTCCCAAATTTGCAAGTGGTGTACATAAACATTATAGAAAGCGTACAATGAAGACAAGGAACAGAAAAGTTCCCAAAAATAGCTGCTGGTGGGAAAATTGTGTTTGTCAGGCACCTGAAGTTCAGTGGGGAAGTGGCCTGAATAATCTCAGCTGGGAGGGAGGGTTACAGACTAGGAAATATGTTTATAGAAGTATGTTATGCATGTTAAGGAGTGGACCTAGGAACGGTCTACTCAAAGTTATTAGAGAGTAGAGACCATTGCCCTCTCATCCCAGCACCAAGGCAGGACTCATTTTATGAAACTGCATCACACCAGTGCTGCTGTCTTGTCACCCAGCAAACTGGGGGGAGAGAAGGTGAGTTCAAAATGCCATACTTAACCATTACATTTTGGATTCCTGATTTGACAATGACAATCTTATGAGAGAGCAATGCGTCCTTTGTAACATGTTCATGTGGCACTGATGGAGACCACATGCCACAGGAGATGGATAGGACCCTAATTGTATAAAAGAAGAAATTTCACCAGGTTCAGCTTGCTTTGCAGCATATGCTGCCACCCCTCTTTTACAGGAGCCTTGTGTTCCTTTGCATCTGGTTAACACAAGAGATATTCCTTACCCCCAAAGAATTAAGCAGGTATTTATTTATTTATTTATTTATTTATTTATTTATTTATTTATTTATTTATTTATTGTGTGTGTGTTTAAAGAGTGGTCAGGATTTACCTCTTCTTAAAGCCACTCTGTCAGATGTGAAACTCTTGTCTTCTAATTCTAGATGTGTGGTTTACAGAGTGGTGAGATTGATTGATTGATTGATTTTGGGGGGGGGAGGTTGCCAGGTGAAACCTGACAATTCACCCAGTTCGAAGGATTTTAAATTGTGTTTTAAACCTGGGTTTTTATTTGCTGCCTTTTGTTGATTTTATTTATCACATATCATATGTTTAACAGTTTTTACTTTTAAA
The DNA here is from genome assembly GCF_963506605.1 of Zootoca vivipara. Taxonomy (NCBI): domain Eukaryota; kingdom Metazoa; phylum Chordata; class Lepidosauria; order Squamata; family Lacertidae; genus Zootoca; species Zootoca vivipara. The sequence continues at coordinate 28,360,926 of NC_083286.1, read as the reverse complement.
ACCCGCCAGGGAATATTTATTTTTTGGGCGGTTATATGCATTTAATTAGTTAATAAAACAATTTGTCTACAAACAGGGGCATTCTCACTCTGTTATCATTCTAGGGCTCAGCCCTGACATGAAAAAAAAATGCCTTGGAGAAAATTTATACAACACAAATTAATTACTCGTTTTGGCAGATGCAAAAGTATTAGTGCATCCTCATGGTTTCATCCTAACATGGCCAAAATTGTGGGAATTCAGAATTATGTCTCTCAGAGTGGTCATCTTTTGTACACATAACACTTACGTACCAAAGACATTTATTTAGGTAGAAAAATGGTCACAACCACCCAGCAATAGGAAATATTATATATGTATAAGAGGTTTGACATATATTTGCTGTGGGAGCCATAACTTCGGCTTTGCTAACTTTTCAGCATGTAAAATCTCATCCATAATGTTCCATTTACATGGCTTTAATCACTAGTTCCTCGTGGCATTTCTTGGAAAGAATTTGTTAAGTTGCTTTAATGGTTTCAATACAAAACATGGTCTAGACGTGTACATGTACCAGTGGAATTAAATCATCAATAATCACTATCTAAAATGAATTACATTCCAAAAAGTGCAGGCTAATGATTTATCTTTTCTTTGCGGAGCTGATCTCTATCAGATTGATTTATGTAGCAGCCAATCATGTTTCAGTAAACTGCAGCATGCACATGCATCTTAAAGTGACGATAAGCTGTGACGGACTATTTATTTGTATACCACCAGCTCCCCCAAAATCCAGCCTAATAGCACTCATGTCTGCAAAACACTTTCTGAAACGCTAATGAATGCTATCTTTTACTTCCTGTGTGAAATACGTGGACAACCTGCTCTGATGATATGAATACACCATTTAATTGAGGGGAGGGGGTGCCATTTTTGTTCCATGACAGTCAGTATTCAACCTTAGCTTTCTTTTCATGTTTACATTTATCTGCTTTGATAAAAGGTACTCCCTCTCTCTCTCTTTTGTACATTTTACGTTATTTACTTTGATGGTGGATGCTTTTGTGGGTTGCTGGAGTGATTGACAGCCTCATGCTGTTCTGTTTAATTGTCTTTTCTATTATGCAAGATGCAGTGTTTAAGAGACACCAGTTCAGAAATAAATATGAAGTATGTATATACATCGAAGGGGCTTAATTTCATCTCCAGCTACAGCAGTTGCTGTACTTATTTGAATTTTCTTTTGCTGTGTGTTCAGTTAAAATATTTGCTCGTTGCCTTTATCTCTCTCCCTGTGTTAAGAAGGTCTTGGGTACTTGACATTTTTTAAATAATAAAAAACAAGGTTCTGTGCAGTACTTCTCCTTCTGCTGAAATGCTGGCCTTTCTCTAAAACGATGGTTATTATTTGGCTGGATCTGAGGCTTAAACAGCAATTTTAAAAGTTTCTTTCTCTCTTAAATGCTAATTGGATTTACTGTGCATTTCTTCCCTCTCTTTCTTGTGCTTCAGCTCAAATGCTTTATTTTATTACTCTTGGCGAAGCCAAATGAGACTTGCATTATTGTGCTACAAGGAGTTAGTAGTAGCAGAGCCAGAGCATATTTAGTCAGTTTGACTGCAGTTTGTTTGAAAAGAGTCACTTGGATGAGCCAGCTCCAGGGGGCTGGAGTTTTATTGACATCTGAACAAATTCACTCACCTCACATTGTTTTTGCTGATTCATGTGCTTCCAACAACTATGGCCCTCTGCCATAAGTAACTGATCACATCTACATATTTTATTTTCCAGTAACAAGATAAGAGTGATTTCCCACACTTTCAGGCCCTGGAGCTTCTCTCTCACATTCTCCTCGCCAGAGCAGAGTTCCTCATCAATTGTGTATCATTCATTTATTATAATTATTTATATCCTGCCTTTCAGGATCTGAATCTTTGCCAGGCAATTTTTTTTAAATAAATAAATAAATAAATAAATAAATAAATACATACATAAATAGGATGGCAAAAAGCAATATCAAACTGTGGCAAGTCATCAGGTTACTTCCCAAAAGGCAATCCATCGTGCAGGGTTAGCAGACGGTCTAGTTGTGATATGGTTTTTGCCTCCCTCTCTGCTAACATGCCATGTAATGTATACCATACCTTTCTGTGTATAAGACGTCCCCATGTATAAGACGCCCCCTATTTTTGAGGACTGAAATTTAAGAAAACGGGGGGAGATGGCACAAAGATGTTGAGCTTTTCCAGGGGAGGATTGCCCAGAGTTTTTGAGCTTTTTTGGGGGGGGGATGCCAAAAATCGCTCACCCGCACGCGTCGCACAATCAGCTTCCCGTCTCTTCCCTCACAGGCAGAAGCTGCCAATCGCCCGCCCAATTGTCGCAGTGTTGGCCAATCAACACCAGCCATTAATGCAGCAACCAATAACACACACAATAGCCACTGACAGCCATGGCAGCAACCAATCAAACACCCACCCTATGTATAAGATGACCCCCACTTGTTAGCATGATTGGGGGGGGCTATTCTTATACACGGAAAAGTACGGTATTTGTTTTCTTTGTTGTTGTTGTTGTTGTTGTTGTTGTTGTTGTTGTTGTTGTTTAGTCGTTTAGTCGTGTCTGACTCTTCGTGACCCCATGGACCATAGCAAGCCAGGCACTCCTGTCCTCCACCGCCTCTTGCAGTTTGGTCAAACTCATGTTTGTAGCTTCAAGAAAACTGTCCAAACATCTCGTCCTCTGTCGTCCCCTTCTCCTAGTGCCCTCAATCTTTCCCAACATCAGGGTCTTTTCCAGGGAGTCTTCTCTTCTCATGAGGTGGCCAAAGTATTGGAGCCTCAGCTTCACGATCTGTCCTTCCAGGGAGCACTCAGGGCTGATTTCCTGAAGAATGGATAGGTTTGATCTTCTTGCAGTCCATGGGACTCTCAAGAGTCTCCTCCAGCACCATAATTCAAAAGCATCAATTCTTTGTCGATCAGCTTTCTTTATGGTCCAGCTCTCACTTCCATACATTTTTTAACTACCGGTAGGAACGCCAAAAGATACATGATCATGTGACCATTTCCGTCATAATGTCCTGAGTTAGTGCACACAAGATGACTGTCACACATTAAGGCCCCACCAAATCAAACTGTTTTATTCGTGCCACTCTAGGCCACCCAAATGGATAAGAAACCTGCAGTGATGTGAAAAAATTACCTATTTCTAACATAAAAAACACTTTAAAGTGGCCTCCACATGGTAAATGTTCCACATGCAGTAGCTCATATTACTTTGAGTTAACGGATTTCATGTCTTTCCCCCCCACCAACGCTCATGTTTCATAGTCCGAATATACTGTAACTGCATTGTTAGCCAGTCACAAATTGTGTCCTCCCTGTGTTTTGGGTGGGTACGATTGGATAGCCACAACACCCAATTGGTAGGTCCCTTGATGCTGGGTTGAATCGGGCCAATGGGACGCTAGCCAAACCGATCAAGCGACATATATATGCCCATGCACATGACTCAGAGTTTCCTCTTTTGGTCAGTGTATCGGAACACCCGCCCACCTCTCCCTACATTTAGGGCTTGTGCGCTTGACCTTCCTATGCTGTCGTGTGTCATCTGTCGTTGGGACAGGGGCACGGCAGGAATTTTCCCCACTTGGCTGATTGGCTGGTGCCACTTGGGTTTTGCTTGCCACGTAGCAAATTGTCACAACTTGTAAGGTTGCGGATAGGCTCTGGTTCAGGTGATAGGGATGGGGGAACGCTCTCGCCATCCCTATGTGATATTCCGTTAAAGGAATCCAGGGAATCAGTGGTTTGGTCAACCCTGAGAGGGGTTGTGCCCATGCCTGAGTCCAGGGGGACATCTGGGTGGTGGACATAGCATGTCCCCAGCTTTCCGCCATTCCAGGTGTTCACCCTAGGCTGACCTAGGCTGGTGCCCTGGGTCAGCGCTACCTGCCACGGTGCAAGGAGCTAGTCGAACGAGAGCCTATGCAACCACTCACCTGATGTAATCAATAAAGGTGTGGCCTAAATTCTGCCAAAAGCCAAACCAAAATTTGAGTCTTGTCTGAATTTATTTAAGGGGGGAGGTTTAAAGGTCTAAACATGCAAAATCATATTCAAGTGAGTAGAGAGAAAAAGGCAAGCTAGAAAACTCACCTACGCAATCAGTGTCACGTTGTTCCACAGGAAACATGGTTTGCACTGGACTGCAGAGCAAATAATTCTGGATTATTCAAGAAACTGAACCAGGATACACAATACAGGCAAAAGTTTTAAACAGAATCAGTATCAATTATCTGGTCGTCATCAAAATTTGCCTTGGCCTATGATGGTCAGTTAATTCCAATGCATTTGAAATCCCATTAGCTGTCAAGAGAAATTTGTTTGGGCACAAGTTGATGGCACCGAATTGTCTACCTTTTCTGGAACCCCCAGAGAGAGGAGGAGGAAATCCATGCAAAGTTTGCAAAATATTTAATTGTAATTAGCATATTCACTTTAACAGAGTAAGAATGCCAAGTGTCAAACCCCACTTCAAACCTGTGCTTCATTTGGAATCAAAAAGGATTGCTTGATATTTATTCCTTTTCACTCAATAGCTGAGAGAGGAAAATGACGCACCTGCTAAATTAATGCATTTTATTGTGCATGACAGCAGTTCATTTGCACAGTAAATAAGTTAAAATCGGAATCTCCTGTAATCCACTATTCAAGCGGTCTGACGGTGGAACCTCCCTAATCAAATCCATCTACATGATATTGTAAGCTACATTACGGAATATTATTAGCTTGTAAAATGAAATTGCTGCAACATTATGCCCTATATGTTGAAGCAGTAACAAATTTACCTGCAATAGATGTACTAATGGATATATTGCACTGAAATAAATATGACTTGAGAATACCAGTTGGAAACTGAAGTTTACACAGATACACACACACAGCATTTATGAGGGTGAATTAGCTAATGGCAAAACCAGAAAATTTCTATATAATTTTTTTTCTGCTAAGGGAGAAGAATGGTAGTCTTTTCATAAAACAGTAATTTGTAACAGAGCAGAGCTTGTGTGTAAAACAGAAGCTCTTTGTGTTTAGCTGTCATTTGCTTGTATATAGAAAAAGCATTTTGCAACAGAAAAGGTCCCAGGGCCAGTGGCGTATGAAGGAGGGGCGGGGAGTGGTTCGCCCCGGGTGCCAGCCTGGGGGGTGATAAGGTGGCCCACTGCCTTCCTCCCAGCTGTAGAGTGGCCGAGGGCATGCACAGCGTCCGTACGGGCAACCTTGCTGCCTGCTGCTCGGGCCAGTGGTGCTCTCCAACCTGCCACCGCCCACCCGCAGCATTAGCACAGCCTGGCATCCCTAAATGGGACAGTTCTGTCCATCATGTTGCCGCTCCACTGTCTCCTGAAAAACTTTTGTCCCACTGGCCAATCAGTGGATGGCGGCCAAGGAGCGGGGAAGGGAGGCAGGGAGCCAACGCAGGAGAGGGGGCTTTCCCAAGTAGCTTTTGCTCACACTTGGCTCGCACTGCCGGCTGTCAGTCCCGCTTCCTGCGCCATAAGACCTTCTAGTAAAGCCGCTGAGCAGAGAAAGCGGCTGGCAGAGAGGGAGGTGGGGGAGGGGGGAGAGAGAGACTGAGGGAGCGAGCAGGGGGGGAGGAGGAGGCAGGAGACGCAGGTGGGCACTGTTCATTTACTTCACTGCGCCTTTCAGATGGAGGGAGAGCCGCGGAGAGGGAAAGGAGAGCCATTCAGTGCCTTCCCTTCGCCCCCATGGCAACAAGCCATAGGAGGCATAGCTGTCAAGTTTCAGATTTGAAAATAAGGGATCAGCACCCTCACCTGTCCCATGGACGGTCTACAATTCCCAGGGACAGTCTACGCCGCGGTAATCCCCCCAGGCTACAAATTAATTTACACCAGGCTCCACACCATCATCTTTCCCCACCTTCAGAATGGACACCACCCCCATCCATCTCCCCATCCCACCCTCCTCTTCCCCCCTTTTCTTCCCAGTGTCTCAATAACTGAAACTGATTTGTTAAAATGTTAGAGGGGGAAAATATGAGAGAGACATTCTACACTCCTCTGTAAATCAAGAAAATCTTTAATAATAAATATTCAATTCTTCATGGGGGGGGATTGATCAGGTTCAGTCTTTTGGCTCTCTGGCATCCATTAATGACTTATTATACAAATGTGTTGCAGGCTTTGCATCCTTTAACACTCTTTTGGAAGGAGTGTATTTGTGGGCTGGGCCAGAGTGCAGGGCAGTTTCGAGCAGGTCGCACGCCCTGGTGCTGAGGGGTGGATATCGCTCCGGCACCTCCGCCCTCGCAGGGCGCAGCACGGCCCGGCGCCCTGGCACACCACACCACCGGGGGTCTACCTAGAGCCGGCCCTGCCAGAGTGGTCGATTTTACATGCAAGCAAAGCAGAAAACATTGCTGTTGTCTAATGAGAAGCGTTCAAAAAAACCCTCTCAGCCTTGCCTACCTCTGGCAGGGTCCCTCTCAGCCTTGCCTACCTAATGGGGCTGTTGGCATTACCTGGGATCTGGCAGATCTGAGTTCCTTGGGAGAAGAGTTTGGTTGCCCATACGGAGAATGAGCAAATCAACCTCTGCCATATGAAATGCACCTGCTATAAACCATTCTAGGCAGATCAGTTCAAGCCAGGCAAGTGCAGACCTGTGTAGGATTTCTTTCCCACCACCCATCATGTGCAGAAGGGTTTTAGAGAAGGGCGTTTGTTATTTTTAAAGCCAGCTTAACTTTAGGGAATAATAAGCATTCTGAGGCTGCTTGGGAGTTATGCACCACTGCACTCCGCGGGGCTTGTTTTTGAGCGTGCACGCGCGCACCGGTTGCAGCAGCTGCAAACTAGCCAGCGCCTATCTGCACACGCAAAACGTGCAGTGCCGGGGATCCTTCCCCACACCTTTTCCCAGGGCAGGATGCACACCATTCTAAGTCTCCCTGCAGTGCTTGCCTCTGCATCCCCTGACGAGCTCACCGCATCCACGAGGCCCTCCCTGCCCCCGCAAGGTGCTTTGCGATTCCTGCCATTCGCTCCCGCCATTAACTCTCCCCATGCCCCTCTCCCTCCCTCTGATTCCTAGTGGGCACCCTTCCAACAGCCCACCACCTTTTGCCTAGGCTTTGCGCTCACGGCGATGCTGCAGCCCCACAACAGGGTCACTGTCACTGAGCTCAGCAAGTTCTCCCACAGCCAATCGGTGCACTGTGGGGGGGAGGCCTGCCCTCCCCCTCATTGGCTGGCTGTCTCCCCTCCCTCTTTCTCTGCAAGGAGGCGAGGTCTTCCCAGTCCCTCCCTGGCCGGCAGGGGGAGGCAGAGGAGCTGCTTCCTGAAATCCAGGGATTTTAGGGGTATCAAATAATCCGGGGGAGCACCGGGAAACTGCTTGGAATCAGGGGGTTTCCCGCCAAAAACGGGAGGGTTGACAGCTATGATAGCAGGGTCTGAGAAAGGGAGCTGGGATTGGTGTGTGAGGTGACCAGAGAGAGAGAAGAGGAGGAGGAGGAGGGGAACTCCCTTTCCTGGATGGTGAATAAGTGTCGGGTAGAGCAGCTGCCACCTGCCTTTGCCAGCTCGGAGGGTCGTCGCCATTCGGCCTGGCAACTGGGCTCCCGAGGAGGAGAGGGGGTGAGGTGGCACGGCCCAGAGGCAGCACGGGTTTCAAGGGGTAACAGAAACTGGGGCCAAGGCAGGGAAAATTATTGAGGCTGCTCTGAGCATGAAACAAAGCAGGGGGCGGGGGCGGCAAGGAAACGGGTGGCACTGATTCTCCATCAAGCATCCGGATGCCAAACTTCCTTGAACACGTATTTGCGTGATTGGTGAACAGCGCTGGCATCCCCGGGAGGATTGCCACGCCTCCATGGGCGGATCGCCCAGTCCCCGGGTGTGCGTCATATTTGCTGCTCCGGGTACCCCAGCAGCTTCCTCCGCCACTGCCCGGGGCATAGTCTAAAGGTGGAGATAAATAGGTTTGGGCCTGGTCAGTGCCTGATGGGCGAATTCCTGTGACCCACATGTACTGGAGGAAAAGTGGAATCTAAATGTAAGGAATAAAAAAACGTAGATAGATGATAGATAGAGAGGGAGATAGTTTCATCTTCAGCCAATCAACCATCATTTTCTTAAAATAACATTTATAATACAGTGGTACCTTGGTTCTCAAACTTAACCCGTTCCGGAAGTCCATTGCGAAACCAAAGCGTTCCAAAACCAAGGTGCGCTTTCCCATAGAAAGTAATGCAAAATGGATTAATCTGTTCCAGACTTTTAAAAACACCCCCTAAACAGGAATTTAACGTGAATTTTACTATCTAACGAGACCATTGATCCATAAAATGAAAGCAATAAACAATGTACTGCAGGCACACAATCAATCAATCAGTAGCTGAACTGGGTTCCACAAAATCCAGTCACAAAGACAAAACAAAAGAGCCGCCAAAACAAAAACGCAAAACAGACAGACCTCAGCATAACACTCAAAATGGAAATGTGGCACTCAAATCAGAAGCATAACACTCAAAACGGGGCACGCTCAGCTTCCAAAAATAGTTCGCAAACCGGAAAACTTACTTCCTGCTTTGCAGTGTTTGGGTTCCAAGTTGTTTGAGAACCAAGGCACCACTGTACCAGGGTTTTATATTATCACACATTCAAGCATTTAGGTTTTATTTTGTTTTTTTACTATAATTGCCTCTGTGATAACTGCAAAACAGACATTTCTGCTGTAGTGATCTGAGTGTTGGACTAGCACTGGGTTCAAATTCCCATCCAGCCATGAAGCTCACTGGGTGACATTTAGGTCAGGCACTTAGGATCAAATGGGAGAATGGCCCATGCTGCCCTGAACTCTTTAGAAGACTGGTGAGATATACTGTAAATATAATCAAAGTCACCATTATTATCTGCATATTGCTTGTTGGAGACTGAAGCCCATCATCACCTCATGAGTTCATAGCTGAGCTGAGCGATCCCTGGTTCATGATTCACTGTCTGGTTAGTCCTACCACTAAACTGTGACTCCCTGCCCCCCCCATGTTAAAGATTAATGCTGAAAGTGAGCAAAGTCCTAGAAACAATGAGATTTTACCAGCTAAGACTAATGACGGGTGCTTCTGCTAAGGATCAACATGAGAGAGACTTTTCAAGCGGCTCCCCTTCCCATGTTTCAGTCTCTGACTTTGAAACATATCAGTTGGCAGCACACCATGAAGAAAAAAATGTTCATTAACAGATGTCTACTCCCATCACCTGAGCAAGTTAACAGCCGCATACTATGTTTCCTAAGATTCCTCCCTCCCCGCTGCATGGGCCTTGGGTTCAAGAGCCCAACAGGCACACTGTGGCTCCATTAGCCAACATTTACCCAGAGACTAAGGCAGGCATCCCCAGACTTCGGCCCTCCAGATGTTTTGGACTACAATTTCCATCTTCCCCAACCACTGGTCCTGTTAGCTAGGGATCATGGGAGTTGTAGGCCAAAACATCTGGAGGGCCGCAATTTGGGGATGCCTGGACTAAGGGATGCCCACAACCCAACACATCAGTTATGACCAAGGCATGGAGGTCACAAACTACTGAATAATAAATGATGATGATGATGATGATGATGATGATGATATTTATATGCTGCCCATCTGACTGGGTTGCCCCAGCCACTCTGGGCAGCTTCCAACATATTAAAACACAGTAAAGACATCCAAAATTAAAAACTTGTAGTTTGTAGTGCAAATGTTGAACACCTGAAAGCTGGGAGAACAAGATGCAAGTAGAGGACTGTGCCTGTCCAGTGAGCCATAGGCAAATTGAGTCCAGCTTGGGAAAGCTTGGGGGGAAATGAGATTGAAAGGAAAGTGTGAAAGGGTAAGACAAATTCAGAGGCATGGTGTGTTTGGCTGGATGGAGAAGCAGCTATATAATAAATTTGTGAAAACAATACATGTATGAGATCCACAGACATAATATTCTTGCCCAGTCTCATGACTGGTGTGGCTGCTATATTTGCTGTATTCCTCATCACCTCTTGGCATGGGGTTTTGGCTCTGCATTTACAATCAATATTTTTCTCCTCTATACCATTTTGTATCCACCATAGCTAACAAGCAGTTGAGTATACTCCAGAATCCAATGGATGGCGCAGACATCAGTATCAGTAGAAGGTTATCAAAATAAGACTGCATTTATACAGTGACTAAAACTGGTGGAAATTCAATAAGTCCTTGGTAGTGTAATCTCCCTCACTTCTTTGTCACTTAATAGCCTTTTAATTAAGGAATCTTATGATGATAACATGGAAGTGGGTGGACTAAATACACTTCTTTGCACAGGCTGCTATTGCTCTATGCATAAGATGAACATTAAAGCAGACTTTTCCTTGAGCATTTCAGCCCAGTTCACAACCCAGGCAGTTTAATGTTTTTTCTTAAAGCTCTTTTTGAAAATCATCTTTCAATACCAAATATTTTTGTTTAAGTGGGTTGGAGATGAAGCTGTCTGAGATAATGGAGATCTGTAATTTTATGACTAAGAAGTGTTCAACATTATTTCAAGGAGAAAGGAATGAGATTCTCTCTTTGTGGGAAGAGGTGGAAAGATTTAACCAAGATTCTGTTGTTTTTCCTTACTGGGAAACAATAGAAGGTGAATACACATGTTCATTTTCCGGTTTGTGTCAGGAACATGAGCATTCATGTGCTTTGAAATTTGCCCTCAAGGTATCCTGCAGAGGAATACATTGAATACAGAGAAAGTCTTTAAAACCTATTTTCTGACACCAGTCCTCTTGCAGTGTTGTATCCAAGTCTTAATAATGTAATGAAAACCAAACTTTGGCGAGGTGGTAGTAATAAGAAGGGGCCTGCAATTTCAGTCACTATAAGTTATCTGTACATTGGATATAAACAATCACATCAACCATGTAACTTTGGTCTTATGTTGTCCTGTTTCTGCTCTCTTAAGAACATATTTCTGCAAAGAGCTTATGGTCAGAAGTGGTAAAATATTTATTCATAAAATACTGAAAGCAATTTAAAAACAAAACAAAAGCAGGATGTGCGAAAGCTTCTCTGTTATTTTCACACAAATACTTGCAACATCAAAAAGCAAAGCTGCATGTTCCTCAAGACATGTATCCACAGATGTAGATGTGCCATTTTTGCTATGCTAAGGGAGAAGTTTCCAATTTGCTATTTCATCTGTTGGTTTACATGTTTGTTAAGGTCCCATTTATGAAAACAACTCATTTGCATTCCATTCCCCATTTAAAGTGCTGACCATCTTGCTAACGCTTAAGTTCTCCATTCAAATCCTGACTGTTACTCCTTATTATAGGTTCTCAACCTGCTGACCTGTTTGCTATTGCACCAAAAACTAAATATTACTCAGTAATTCAGGCTGAATTGCAAAAAAAATTCCTTCCTTCTGTAACTGTTCAGAAACCTGCTGCTATGTCAAGGACATTTATCTACAGACTGCAGCTGCAAATATGTGATTCCCATTCACAAAAATGAGAAGTATTGATAGTCATTGCATCCATGTCTCTTTTTGCCCAACTATTTGTTCATATATCTTTATAGACTTTATATATATATATATATATATATATATATATATATATATATATATATATAGCTAGTTGCCCATTTTTAGAATCAGTTGGAAAGGTAATAGCAAAGCATTAAAGGAACTTGCAGTGTAACAGCAGAATGTATGTTCAGTGATTACTTAATACATTTTGTAGAGGAGAAGAAAAAAGGACACAATAAGTAAAATTCTGAGTAGGTAACTATTAAAGAATTGAGCATTGCATTTACAACTCCCTTTAGTGTTAATGGAGCTTACATTCCCAAAGACCCATTCATGCACTAATATGGAAATAAAACAGGTTCATTTTCACTCCTCCAAAGTAATAAATGTATTTCTTAAAAAAAAAGTGGAAGTAACAAAAGTTTATCCAAGAAGCATTTAATATAATACACTTTGCAAATATACAATATATGAAAAGTTTCATCATTCCATTCCTCTGTTATGCCGAGCGTAAGAGCACTAGGATTTGCTGGGTTGTGTTTGTTCATTTTTTAAGTAACAGATACCCAAAAGAGAGAGAGAAATCTGACCGTTAACTCCCTAGATTAGATAGGAAAAGGAAATTAAAACAAGGATGCTACACTGCCTAAAATCCTAACAAAGAGAGAACAAAATGGATAACTGGAAGGGAACAGACCCAATATAAACAGTCACAAAGGGTATTGTTGGCAAGATGTCAGATAGGGCTGGAGGAGGATAGAAATGATAAATTCTTGAGTAAAAGATGCTATAAATGAAAGGGGGGGGAGGATGAAGGAAGAACTTTAAAGCATGGGTGCCTCTAGAAATCAGATGGGAATGAATCTTGCATACCCAGAAATAAAAGTCCTTCCATGGTACCATGCCCACTGAAGTGGACCAAAAGAACCACGCTATCAAGTGGCAGACCATAATGTATTGCGGACATGCTGAAGTCACTAGCTAAAACTGGAGGCAGGGAAATAGACCTTGTTTCAAATCTGATATCATCCACAAACTCAACAGCTGGCCATAGACAAACCACTGCTTTTGCATCTGTAATATGTGGTTGACAGTCCTAAACTACCTTACAGAGTTGTTGTAAGGAGTACTGAGATAATGTGTGCAGAATGTTTTGAACACACCCAAAAAGCAAGACAAAGTCAATCTGGCGAGTCAATAGGGCTGTTTCTGCCCAATGATCATTCCCTGTAAAGCAACAATATCTTTTTTTGAAAAATAATAATAAATCAGACCCTTCCCTTGAAACTGCCATTTATGGAGTACACTGAAAGTGTTTATTTTGCCAGAAGCACAACAATTGACAAGACTGTGTGTATATTAGCTTCCCAATCCATGCAACTTAAATACATGTACTGAGCACCTTATAACTGACATCATATATTAAAAAGCCTGTGTAAGATTGTGAGGGCAAATACTCTATGTTTCAGCAGGAGTGGGAATCTGGCCCACCCTCCATTGGCCATTTCTGAGAGGTAGGACTCCCCACCTGTCAATCATTTGATGTCATTTTGACATCAAGTAGTGACTTCAAGTGCCAATCAGCTGATTGGTGCTAACAGAAAATCCATTTGAAGGCATGCTATCAGCACCAATCAACTGCAGAAGGCACACCTTCAATGGAGTTTGGTATCCATACCAGTCTGCTGATCAATGTGGGCAGTGAGCCCAGCTTTGTCTGCTTGCCTGCAAACATACTAGTTCTCTGAGTAGTAATCAGCTGATCAGCACTGTAAGTGTGTGCCATTTGCTATGGATAAATCAGAATCACTTTAAGCTCCCAACTGTTACTTTGCAGCCACATCTTTACCTGCCCCACTCCTGATGTCACATAAGATATTGTTGTTGTTTAGTCTTTTCCAAGGATTCTTCTCTTCTCATGAGGTGGCCAAAGTATTGGCACCTCAGCTTCAGGATCTGTCCTTCCAGTGAGCACTCAGGGCTGATTTCCATCAGAATGGATAGGTTTGATCTTCTTGCAGTCCATGGGACTCTCAAGAGTCTCCTCCAGCACCATAATTCAAAAGCATCAATTCTTCAGCGATCAGCCTTCTTTATGGTTCAGCTCTCACTTCCATACATCACTACTGGGAAAACCATAGCTTTAACTATACGGATCTTTGTAGGCAAGGTGATGCCTCTGCTTTTTAAGATGCTGTCTAGGTTTGTCATTGCTTTTCTCCCAAGAAGCAGGCGTCTTTTAATTTCGTGACTGCTGTCACCATCTGCAGTGATCAAGGAGCCCAAGAAAGTAAAATCTCTCACTGCCTCCATTTCTTCCCCTTCTATTTGCCAGGAGGTGATGGGACCAGTGGCCATGATCTTGAGCTTCAGACCATATTTTGCGCTCTCCTCTTTCACCCTCATTAAAAGGTTCTTTAATTCCTCCTCGATTTCTGCCATCAAGGTTGTGTCATCTGCATATCTGAGGTTGTTGATATTTCTTCCGGCAATCTTAATTCCTGCTTGGGATTCATCTAGTCCAGCCTTTTGCATGATGAATTCTGCATATAAGTTAAATAAGCAGGGAGACAATATACAACCTTGTCGTACTTCTTTCCCAATTTTGAACCAATCAGTTGTTCCATATCCAGTTCTAACTGTAGCTTCTTGTCCCACATAGAGATTTCTCAGGAGACAGATGAGGTGATCAGGCACTCCCACAGATGAGGTGATCAGGCACTTCCTAGGCCAAATTACTACCTCTATTGGATATAATTAGGCCTGCAAACTAAGGGTTTCCCCAGCACTGCACTACAGCATCAAGATGCCACTCACTTAGCAAGGTTTTAGGTATGTGATTTCTTGATATTAAATGCCTGTGATTTCAAGGAAAGAAAGCTTAGCGACAAATGCACCCTTTTCACCATGCCCTTGGATGGGAGCCGTCCATTGCGGATAGGAGGGGGAGGGAACCCCAAACTTACTGTTACCAACACTGCCTCAAACGGATGAGTAAGAGAGAGAAATCTATGGAGAACTGCTGCCAAATGCTCAGTCATACACCTTAATACGTAGTCCTTTTTCATCACTTTTCAAAAAGCGGCGCTGAAGCTCCAGCCATCTATCAATTTTTCCCCTCCTTGAATTACTGATATGCATTAACCGCTATTAAGAAAGGATTTCCTATGATTCCTAAAGAGCCTGTTACAGCTTAATCTGAGAGTTAATCAAACATGAAATTAACCATGGTCACTGGCAATATTAATGCACTCCAGACTGTCATTGGAACCTGACCCTGTTGTATACCAGCTGCAAAGAAGTGGTCAATGAATCCCTTTAGCAAGCACAGAGAGCATGATCTAGAGCAGGCCTGTCAAACCCATGGTACTGGGGTCAGTTGCAGCGCACCAGTAAGAGGTTGCAGTGCACCAGGTGCTGGATAAACATCCGTCTTTTTTTGCACCCTGCCTGGAGTAACTATAATAGGTAAAGGTAAAGGGACCCCTGACCATTAGCTCCAGTTGTGACCGACTCTGGGGTTGCGGCGCTCATCTCGCATCATTGGCTGAGGGAGCCAGCGTACAGCTTCCAGGTCATGTGGCCAGCATGACAAAGCCACTTCTGGTGAACCAGAGCAGCGCATGGAAACGGCGTTTACCTTCCCGCTTGGAGCGGTACCTATTTATCTACTTGCACTTTGATGTGCTTTCGAACTGCTAGTTGGCAAGAGCTGGGACCATGGGCGTAGGCAGGGGGGCAGTTGCCTCCCCCTAGAAGCAGGGCCACTGCCCGGTGCCGCCCGGTGCCGCTCCTTTTCTTTTAGGTCTCCCTTCTCCCTGGCTGGCGGGTGGAGGGAAAGCCAGCCAAATGCTCTGGGGCTTTCCCTCCGCCCGCCCCACAGCCAGCCAGGGAGAAGGGACGTCTCCCTTCTCCCTGGCTGGCTGTGGTGGGGCGGGCAGAGGGAAAGTTGGCCAAACGCTGTGCGCGGCTCTGGGGCTTTCCCTCTGCCCGCCTCACAGCCAGCCTGCTAGAAGGAACGTCTCCCTTCTCCCCAGCTGGCTGTGGGGCGGGCGGAGGGAAAGCCCCAGAGCCGTGCAAAGCGTTTGGCTGGCTTTCCCTCCACCCGCCCCACAGCCAGCCAGGGAGAAGGAAGACGTCCCTTCTAGCCGGCGATCGTGGAGGGGGAGGAGGGGGTCGGAGCAGCCCGATTTCGGGCTGATCCTGGCGCCCCCTCACCCCTGCTGATCGCGGAGGGGGAGGGGGTTCAGAGTAGCCCATTTTCGGGCTGATCCTGGTGCCCCCTCGCCCCTGCCAATCGCGGAGGGGGAGAAGGGGGTCGGAGCAGCCCGATTTCGGGCTGATCCTGGCGCCCCCTCGCCCCTGAACGACCATGGCTTGGCTTGCCCCACTGTGGCCCCTCCCCTCCCGTGCCTTGGCCCCCCTTGCCCTCCTGCCCCCCTAATTTTGATCCTGGGTATGCCCCTGGTTGGGACCAAGCAATGGGAGCTCACCCCGTTGTGGGGATTCGAACCGCCGACCTTCTGATCGGCATGCCCTAGGCTCTGTGGTTTAACCCACAGCACCACTATAATAGGGAGGGTGCAAAAGGAGGGGATGAGGGCAAGCACACACCCCATACTTAGAAGAGTGGTACAACATTCTCTCAAAATCTGCTACCTGATCCTATTTTAACTGGAGTTGTCAGGGATTGAACCAGGGATTTTCTGCATGCAAAGCAAGTGATCACCCCACCCACACCCCACACAAGTCTAGGTAGTAAATGCAAAATGAGTGAAGCATCTTTCAGTCTCTTTTGTTCTTTGCTTCCTGCTCGGTCTCTCTCAAAAATTAAGAGGGAAGAGCCGCAGTCTATTTGTTGTTTATAACAGTGGCTTGTGCCATTGAACTTGGTGTGACGTTTGAGGCCTCTGAAAGCTCCTGTAATGTAAGCAACAAACAATGCTTGTGACATATGATTTACATTCAGATTAACATATATACATGTGTCTTGGGATACAGTTCCCCCACCTACATATTTCCTTACAACTTGTAAGTAAGGTCTTGTGGCAGGAAGGAATTTAAAGTGCAAATGCATGTACGTACTATGGCTAATTTCTGCACCATACAAAATCCCTCGTGTGTGAGAATCTGCTGCTGACTGGGGCTTTAATACAAATGTACAGGTGAGCATAAAGAAGGTTAGATAAGACTGAAGCTGCAGAAGCAAATGCAGTCCAGGTATTTAGAAGATCAGAGAGTAGCTCATGCTGTGTTGTAATATCTTTCTGACTTTTTAGTGGATCCTACAGACTGTTATATGACAGATTAGCTTCCCACCAAATCATATTAATAGCTTCTTAATCAAGGTACATTGGCTCTCAGCTTAAGACTAAAGAGAACTCTTTTTAACAATGTGGCATTTTCAGGAGTGTCTGGATCGTGAGGGGGGAGGGAGTGCGTGCACGCACAAATCTAAGGAGTCAGTCACTTTTTAAAAACAAGCAAGGAATATTTTGCACTCCCCTCATCCCCATTCTCCTCCCTTCCGCGCTCCAGCCTCCCCGAAATGAAAGTCTAATCAGTGAGAATCAGCATACTAAGTACTTTCGTTTCAGAGTGTAATGCAACATTTAAATGTGAGAAGGGTTTTTATTTAAATGAAGTTCAGATGCCAATTCAAAAACAATTCAATCCTGCTTTTGTTCTTAATTGCTCCGTGAGAATTGTATTACTAGTTGGCTCTTTATATCACACAATTTGCTCCCGTTGTCGTTTGCAGTGCAGGGTACAGCAATTCTTTTTAAGTGGTGCTGTCAAGAAATCAGCACCATATACCCGCTGATGTCTTCACCTTCATTGATTTTTCTAGATAGAGTCCAGACAGTTCCCCCATGGTTCTGTGGGGTTGTTCTGCACCTCAAAAGCAAGGTGAAATCTGATTTCAGCTAAGATAAGGAAGCCCACAGGAAGAAGGGAAATGATTCCTGTACTCTTATGCAGCAGCCTAGACAAAGAAGAGAATTGTCAGAAGGGCTAACGGACTTTTCTTGGGTGGAGCGGAATAATTAAACTATGTCATTAGCAGTGGTTGAAAGAGGTGAGTTGGTATGGCAATGCAGGAGTGACAAAGAAGCTATAACTATAGCCATGTTCAGGCGTTCACCTGAACACAAGATGTGTTAAAACAGATAGGGGCAGGGGTGAGTCCACAAACCTGGCCCCCAACAACGACAGGTAGCTGTGATCATAGAATCATAGAGTTGGTAGGGAACATGAGGGTCATCTAGTCCAACCCCCTGCAATGCAGGGATCTTTTACCCAATGTGGGGCTCAAACCCAGGAACCTGAGATTAAGAGTCTCACGCTCTACCAACTGAGCTATTCCAGGATTGCCTACTACAGGGAAAATGTCTATGAAAGTTCAACCTCTCCAACACACTGGGCAAATTTGAGAATTTATTGTATGACATTTCTCTCTTTCATTGTTGGATTAAGATTCAGCTGCTAAACCTATGAACTTCAGCACACGGTATTTGGAAGGGGGCTCCTTTTTCTTTGCCTCCGGCAGCAAAATGTCTTGAGTCTCTCCTGCCTCCAATCTGTAGTACAAGAGGCTTGGGACAGGCAGTCTGAGACAGATTACGGCTGTATACACACTATTTCTTTAAAGCACTTTCAAAGCACATTCTTTCCCTCAGAGAATTCTGGGCACTGTAGTTTCTCAAGGGTTGCTGGAAATTTTAACTCTGTGAGGGGTTTGCCAAAATGGCCAGAATTATCTGAGGCATAGAATGTGCTTTGAATGTGCTTTAAAGTTATAGTGTGGACACAGCCTCAATTATATGCAAGCACAAGATGTGAGGCTTCACAATGTCTTCACTGCTTACGTGGGGGGTGCAAATTAACGTGATAATTTAAACATAAATGTCCCATGCTTTTTGGAGCACGTGTGGATTTGGATGAGCCTTAACTCTTCCCTTAAGTGGAAGAGTTAATATCACATAATGTTTACTTGCATTTCCATAATGTTTACAAAAGATGCTTCCCATTCCTTCTAAACAGGCCATGTATCTGGAGACACTTTATACCTTCAGACAATGTTTATAGGTGCAGACAACACAGTGTTAATTTAATCTCTGTTTACAAACTGCTAGGTGAAAGGGCAAAGTGTGCTTATTCTGCTTTGTGTCTCATGACAACTTGACACTTGTTCTTTTTGATGGCCTCTATCAGTAAGGGAAGAAAGGGCAGTAGGAACACTGAGATGCTTTTTATGGAGTGACTCTTACATGAGCTGAAGTGTTGTACCCTCTGAAGTAATCTTGAATACTCTTATTGAGGGATATTTGCATTTTTGTATGCACATACGTCCTCCTAAAATACACATTTTGTATGCATCTTCTATAAAGTACACATTTTTGTGTGTTTTTTAATTAAACTGCATCACAACATTCAGAAAATGGTACACTCCAATTTCTAAATGTGTATCAACCTACCTCTAAGTCTAGAAGCTTCCTCATTATTGGATTTTCTCAGTAGGGTTTTTGTTACATTTATATCCCACCTTTCCTCTAAAGAGCTCAAGAGGACATGCATGGTTCTACCCCTCCCCATTTTATCTTCATAACAGCCCTGTGAGGTAGGCTAGCCTAAGAGGCAGTGACTGGTCCAAGTTCACCCCGTAGTTGAGTAGGCAAATGAATCCTGGAAGGCATCAAGACATGGGGTTTATTGTGTTAATTTTGCCGGTTATAATGCTAGTACACCTGTCAGGATTTCTAACTTTTTTTTTTTACTACAGTACCTGATGCATTATGGAACTGCAGCTTTTTCATCAATATATAGCCATGTCACATTAACCTTCCTTCACACAAGTGGGCATGGTGTGACACAACAAGAAATGCCATTGGAGATGCTGCAAATCTCCCATCCTTTCTGTGCAGGCATGCACAGAATCCCCCATGATTCACTGCATGGTATGCCAAAATATTGCCCAAAAATTGTTATGTGAGCAAAACTCACATGATAATATGGGTTTCCAGGGCTACAAACCACCAGTTCATGTTGAAATAAGCACTAAACTTACATGAGACCCCGCTAGATTTCCAGAGTAGGATTTTACGTCATGTGAAAGTTCATATATAAAATATTGAAATTAACAGGTAAGGAAACATCCTGACGATGGAATAAAGTGCCATCTGAATGCAGCCAGGTCTCCCAGCTCCTAGTCTAACACTCTAACCACTACACCACACTGTTGTATGCTTCCCATGCCGGTCCCTTTGCCTGCTCCCTCTATGCTGCTGGGTTTCTGCATTTGGTCGTTCTTTTCATCCCTGTACATCACCTCCTTTACCCATCTTACCCTCTTTTACTATTCCTTAGCCACAGAAGTAGACTCTAATATTCACCATGACATGGAAAGCGCAAACAACAGCCAAGTACAAGAGGCTTGCACAAAATCATAAGAGCAACTCCTGCTTTGGCACTGTGACCTGGAGAGATCTCTTGTAGCTAGACTGGCTGAGACCAGTTGTGGTGAGAGTTGCTCCTAAAGAGGCAGCTGAGCTCCTCACAGTGACATGCCCCCTAACATTTGTCAGATGAAATTAGGCACACTTGCTTCACTCTACGTGCAAGAGAAGCTCATCATAGGGTGGAAAACAATAAGCAAGCTGCTCAATGCAGTCTTTTATTATTTCTTATGCAAGGGTAGAATTTTACTACCTGGAACAAAATATTTTTAGTTATCACACAAACACACACAAAAGATGTAGTTCTGAAAGTCACTTGATTAGGTGCCACATAATTGGATACAAATACAATACTTCACCACAGCTGGTAGCAAGGCCAGCCTGGGCAATTGCCAAGGCCCTAGCACCCCAACAGGGCCTACTGATAATGGCTCCCCAATTTTTTTAAAAAATTGGGCACACTGAGCATCACAGTGTTGCTGGGGCTAGCTTACATTTCCCACAATTCCCATATTATTTTCCCACAATCAATTTCCAACAAAAGTATCACTCTAGGACAACCTCCCCTGCACTGGTTCCTCCAGATGTTTGGGACTACAGTTCTCATTAGCCCCAGCCAGTGTGGCTGATGTTGGGAGTTGAATTCCACATCTTATGGAGGGCACCAGGTTGAGGAACGAAACCAAAGTGTGCCAAAACTCACCCACCTAGTACTGCTTGCAGTTTTGTTCAGAGAGCTCCTGCCTCATCTTATCACCAACAGGTAAGCCCAAGTGTGCCCATCAATTGATGAAAGGTCCACCAGAGGTCACTTTGCCTAGGGTGCTCTCAAGCCCAGGGCTTGCCCTACCCTACCTCTTTAGTAGACATCATCTGCTATGGCAGCAAAAGCACTTCCTTTGCCTCATCATAAAATTGGTTTCATAATGGGCCAGTTTGCACATATTTTGAATCATCAGGTTTGACCGGCAGTTTACTATGTGAATAGACTCCATTGTGTTGGAGGCCCTATAAGGTGGAGAGTTGTGCCCATGGTCCTGTGACGAGCATGTTTGTAAATGCCAGAGTCCCATGTCGCATTAAAGTTTAAGACTAACAAATGTATCACGGCGCATAAACCTTTGTCAAATGACTTTGCTTCAACATACTAACATGGACTATGCATCAGGGAACTGGGCACTTGCTACCATCCATAATAACTAAAAATACAGTTATGTTTGAACATTATTTTCTTACTTCTGCACTTCAAAATCACTCTGATTTTGTTGGCTTTAACCAAAGCCTGGCTTAGCTACTTAAAACCTTAATTATAATTTGGTTTCTTTGACTATGTAGGATTTAATGAAGCCTTTCCAAAAACCAAGTGCTGTGAGGGAGAGACGAAATCATTCTCAAGATGTGCCCAAACATCTGTTTCCAAAACAAAGTAGTCAAAGACATAAGGGGACGCTACCCTGGGAAATATGTTACTTCCTGGCCTATTTACATGCACCTAAATGTGCATAAACTATGGATAGACTGAGTTAACAGATGAGTTGCACCAAGACGCTAACAATAGTAGCAAGCCTGGGTTGTCCCCTCCACATTTGTTTCAAATATGGTCTGGACGGTGAGTGTGTCATCCAGTTCACCAACAAAAGTATCTTTCTGCTTAACTACAGCCAGATGTCAACGGCACCTGAGCACAACTCACAAATGTTGAAAAAAAATCATAATTTAATCAAGCAATTACAGAAAACTATTTTCAAACTGTGGTTGGAATAATTTGAATACAAATTGCTGTTAATCAGCAGCATTTAGCACAGGGATATTTGATTAAGTTTTCCCCTCAAAACAACTTATTCTACTAATGAAAAGGAAAATACTATTTTTCAATATTGTTTTTGGTCCTCACAAAGATGCTTCTAACTAATATTGTTTTATCTTTTGTATAATTATTATGCCTTATAACTTTCACCTTTGGAAGCTTCTAACTGTGCAGTCCTGTAATATCTCCTCAAATGTAAGTCCCAATGGGTTCAGTGGGACTTACTCTTTGGTAAGCGATTTCAAAAAACACAGTTACATATTCCTTGTGGAGTTTTGGTCACATAATCTTGTCCATTCCCCCCCCCCAACATGTTTTTTAATCTATTTGGGGTGTGGGGGTTTTTTCAACAGAAAAAAAGGTTGTCTCAGAATTCCTTTAGAACAGCTGGGATGTCTCTTATACTACATGGTAGTCTCTTCACTGCGGGCGTGCTTCATCAATTTTTGGAACAGTAATTGCCAAGATAAAATTCAGCCATATAATTATTTCTTGTTGGGCTATTTTTTTAAATCCCATTGTTATAAACTACCTATTTCTATTAATCCCAGCTCTCTGACACATGTAGGTGTATAGTATGTTTATTTGCAAATTGTACGTGAATTATGTAGCTACACATGAAAACATTTTACTTGTTTGCATAAAAATGTAATATGGAAATGGATGTCCCTGAGAATGGTACAACAAATGGTTGTATTCCACTCAAATTCGGCTTCGTAGGTTCCAGACATATAAACATAGGAAAATGTTGAGCAGACTGCTCAGCTGTTTCCAATCATGTGGGGGGAGGGAATATGTGCTCCCCCCCAAATATTAGGGACATGCCCATCCCTAATATCATGTTCCTGATACCTCTCTCCACCACCGTCCATATGTTGGGGCCGAACATCTGCAGTGGGGAGCTGGCTCCATTTATGGATGCTTTCCATATGATTCAGAACTCTGTGTCATCAGTAGGGAGGGGTGATGCCAATTTTGGTTTCAATCAGTTTCTCATTTTTTAAATCTTGTGTTCAGCTCTCCATATTTTCACATCCTTGGGGGCGGGGTTAAGTTCCACGAAAATCTGCTAATATTCAACACTGTTCTGTGCAATATTTGCAAAGCAAATTTCTGAAATATCATACATTTGTGTCTCTTATTTTCACCAATATGTTCATTTTTATGCACAGTTTTCACTAGTATATCCGTTTTTGCACACAATACTTGGCTGGCGAACTGCACTGCAAAGTTCAGAGAAATACGAATTTTGAAGGAAACCTGTTTTATAGTTTCGTATTGTTTTGCAAAGTATGAATTTGGTGACTTCACTTTTAGTCTCCCCATCCCTAGTGATCAGGGCTATAAATTGCATAGGAAGACTCCACAAGTGGAGCCAATTTCACCCCAGTGCTTAGAGTCCTAGTGCCTCGTGAGGTTAGGCCATTTGGAATGTACCAAAAGAGATGGAGTAGCAAGCGCTCTATTGCTTTCCCCTTTCATGTGATGGAAAACATATGAGGGGGGATGTCTGAATAGGGCTTTGCACACAGACAGAAGCCAAACATTGCTTTTGCTTGTACATGTTCAGATCAATATGGTTTTGGGCAAATTGCAATCTTCCTTCCTCATGGAAGCTGTTGCTCCATTGAGCAGGCCTAACTTCTACAAAAGTTGAAGATCAGCCTTCTTGAAGAACCATATCCTGTTACAGCTTAACTTTGCAACTATGGAACACATTCAAACAAATCTCAGCATAATCCATCATTATGGATTAATCTATAATCCATGCTCTATGGATTAATCCATAATCCAGCTCTGAGGGCTTTCTGGTGATTCCCTCACTGCAAGATGTGAGGTTACAGGGAATTAGGTAGAGGGCCTTCTCTGTGGTGGTCCCGTCCCCCCCCCCCCCGGTGAAATGCCCTCCCATCAGATGTCAAGGAAATAAACAACTATCTGACTTTTAGAAGATATCTGAAGGCAGCCCTGTTTAGGGAAGTTTCTAATGTTTTATGTTTTATTCCATTTTTAATATTCTGTTGGGAGCCGCCCAGAGTGGCTGGGGAAACCCAGCCAGATGGGCAGGGTATAAATAATAATAATATTATTATTATTATTATTATTATTATTATTATTATTATTATTAATACTGACCTGCTTTCCTCAATGTTAGGCTTAGAGTGGGATAATCAAGAGGGATACGAGAGGCCAAATACAAGGAAGCACAGTTCTAGGACTTCAGTCAGAGCAGGAGTGATGATGTCACATATCAGACATTCAGGTGTAATTGACAAATCCCTCCTTTCCCTAGCAAATGAATGAGTGAAAACAAGGCTGTCAGTTTTTTTTCTTTGGTTTGTGACAGATTAGCATAGAAAAGGTCAGAAAATGAGGAAAATAAGCAGAGGATGAATACTTCTTTCTTTTTCTTTGATGGGGTTTCCACTTCATGCTTGCAGTTTAATGGTAGCACTTCTTTGCAAGATGGTTTTGATTTCTAATTGAAAACTAAAGGTTCTATTTCAGTTGGCTTAAAATCTCTTTTGGCAAAACTCACTGTGGTTGTTTTTCAAACCTTTAGCAGTCAGAGGTATCACTGAGCTCAATGGGACTTTCTCCGAGGAAACTATACATAGGATTGCAGCTTTTCTGACCTTAATAAATAAATTAGGGTTTATGCTACCTACTGGTGAGCAAGCACTTTGGCTGGTAGGTTTTCCAGTCACAATATGATGCATAAGAAGGCCTTAAAGGTGCCTTGGGATGATGGGCCTCCCGAATCTGATTCCCATGTTCAAGGCACCTTAAGAATACATAAGAATATATGAAAATGCCACAGGCAAAAGTCATTGCCTATCATGGAGACAGAAACACTGAGGTTTGTTTTATGAATCCACCTTCCAGCATAGCTCTACACTTGGACTGCATTATAACGGAATTATTATTTGTATATTTGCAAATGAAATTATCCTCTGTATTGTTACATACATATCAGTGACAAATTGCAATGCATGACAGTGTCACTTAGAAATACATAACTACATTATGATACTGTAGGTGAAACAGATTATAGTAATCAGGTGCCAAATGCTATAATTAAAGCTGAGATTATTTTTTTCCCCATTTTACAAACCCCCATTTCATTCATGCTCAATTTTTGTAAAAGAGGGGGGGGGGAATCTCTTGTTTACCAAACTATTTGACATACATCCATGTCGGTGGATGGGAACAATTAACTCAGAGCATAATTAAAGCAATCAAAAGGGTTTAAATAGCCATGGAGTTATTATGTACCTACGTGATAATTAAATGATCAAGTGACTACACAGTAATTTCATGGTGATTTGTGCTATATACAATATTTACTATGCACAAAACAAACAATACTGTCAGTTCAAAAAGAAAGTGAAAAGCCATATGTCAACATTAAAATGTGTGCATGATATTTTTTAATGTTGATTTACTTCCACAATTATCACTTTCTCGCCACATTTTATGGCATGTTTTCACTGCCTTGCCTGTGAACAAAGTGTCATGACTGGTTTAATGAAAATGTAAACCTTTGTGTGTATATGCCACACTATAGAAAACAGTAATTGAGAATCTAAATACTTGAAGTATAAAACAAAACCTGAAAGGAAAATGTTGTGACACATACCGAGAGCCTGATCCAAAACACAAATTATGTACATCTTATGATCTAATAAAATCTACCAATGAAAAGCAAACAGACGAATGAATGACATGGCTTCATCTGATTTCCAACTATTAAATATGGTGTAGTTCATGGCTGAGGAACTTGTGACCCCCTGTCTGTTGGAGGACTACAAATTCCCTCTTCCCTGACCTTTAGCTATGTTGCCTGGGGCTGGTGGGCACTACAGTCCAACAACATTTGGATGGCCACAGAGTCACCACTGCTAGTGTAGTTAATAGTCTAGAGCAGGCATCCCCAAACTTCGGCCCTCTAGATGTTTTGGACTACAATTCCCATCTTCCCTGACCACTGGTCCTGTTAGCTAGGGATCATGGGAGTTGTAGGCCAAAACATCTGGAGGGCCGCAGTTTGGGGATGCCTGGTCTAGAGAGTGCCCCAGTTGATCATAGAGATGATTGGGCCAGTAATTTCTCAGTGCCAATAGGTTTTTGGATGCTATTGGCTTGTCAAACCAGATATGCAAGCATAATTGGCACAACTCTTCAACCCTTTCCTACAAACCTTTCCTACCACACTAGTAGAGCAATAGACATTTTCTTGGCTAGTGTATCCTTCCATTTTAAAAATACATAAGTTATGTATAGTGCAAAAGGTCAGGGTTTTTTGATCCTGTGAAAAGTTAATTATTTTACTCTAACTAGATTTAGCCAGCAGAGTAATTAGTGCTTGGGCATCCAGCTCTGTATACATGTTAGTGATGTAGCAGAATGGCCCCTTTAACTGGCTTGCGAGGAAGGTCTTGCTGTGAAGAGCTGGGCAGAGAAAAGAGCCTGTGGCCAGATGGAATATGAGTGCTTCTTCAAGAAAAGCACCAGTCAGAGTCACTTAGCTTTGTAACTGGTTTCATTTTCCAGTCACTCGTGCCTCATGCCTCTGTCAGCAAGGGAGTGCTGTTTGCAAACAAACAGTTAAGCAAGTCTGTTGGGTTCCAATATAATCCCAAACCATAGTTAAATCTAGCCATGGTTTGTAAGTCAACAACAAACCTTGGCTCCATATCTGGGTTTGTTGCAAGAAAATAAATCACCATTAGTCTGCAGGACTGGGTTTGGATATTTAGGCAAACCACACTTTGACTAAACAAACCATGGCATAGTATTATGTGTGAGCCAGGCCTATCTGTCTGTAAAGAAGAATTAAGATCTACCGCAATGATCCTCTCAATGAATGGACATCTGAATAGGGAAATTGTCCCAGCAAGCTCACCACAGGAAATACCAGATCAGGATGCTTTAACAGAAGTCAGTTCACTTACTGGTAGGTGCTACACCTGGCCATTTCAAACAGCAAGCTGTCTCCTTCCCTGCCTGTGAACTCACCTGAGATGCTGGAACTTTTGTAGTTCAGTTGCTCACTGTAGCCTAGTAAATTTAGCTCCCATTGAACTCAGTCTTTCTTTCTTCCAAGTAGGCATGCTTAGGGTCCTATAGTATTAGTTAAACAAACAAATTCTGCTGAACTATTCACGCTGCCTTCCACAGACACAAAAACAACATTGACTCAAATTCAGCTACAGTAGCTGGGAGAAAGTGTAGTTGGAATTAATAGCAATCCTCAAAGTATAGGGTTAACTTTAGCTTGTTAGATCTTCCTGGATTACTTCTTTCCTTGTTTTCATTTCTTTCAGCAACCAATATTTTGATCCTCGTCCTCCGTAAGAACTTGTACACTAATCACCTACCTCTTACACCCAAGCTATTTCATCAATTGACCCCAATCTAATTACTCAGCAGCCGTGTCTCTACCATTTACAAGGTCCTCCTCCCCCCTCTCCCTTAACTTGGTCCTACCAACAGACATAAATCTTTAAACACAGAAGAGGAATATCTTCAGGCTCCAGGCTCCAAACTTGAATATGATATGCATATTGAGACCTGCCTATTGTAAGGTTCATCCATCCAAGACGTCAGTCAACAGATTTTGGAGATTAGCTCTCTCTTTGGATTAAAAACTAATATGGAACTCAAATACTTAAAGATAAATCTTTAATGTTCTCCCAATGAATCATTGACCATTGTGAACTGCATGAATCTGGGCCTTTGTTTCCAATTCTGTCCCCTTGCTGCCATGCATTATGTTCGCCACTAGTGTCTCAACAATGCCACAATGCCATTCATTCATCCCAGTGGCATGTAAAGATTGATGAGGCAACACCAGCTTCGCAGTTTGTTTCCTAAGGCAACTTTTTCCAGTATCTGATCTGTAACTGCCTGATGGAAAAGATGTGCAATGCCTCATGCTGCTACTATGCAGCTTAAGAGTTTTGAAAAGTTCAGGAGTTTAAGGAAGGCTTTTGACAAAGTCCCCCATACTATTTTTGTGGAGAAGCTGGTAAAATGTGGACTGGACAAGGTAATTGTTAGGTGGATTTTTTGCTGGATGACTGACTGAACTCAATGAGTGCTCACTAACGGTTCCTCATCATCCTGGAAAAAAGTGACAAGTGGAGTGCCACAAGATTCTCTCCTGGGCCCATTGTTGTTCAACATAGAATCATAGAGTTGGAAGAGACCACAAGGGTCATCCAGTCCAACCCCTTGCCAAGCAGGAAACACCATCAAAGCATTCTTGACATATGGCGGTCAAGCCTCTGCTTAAAGACCTCCAAAGAAGGAGGACATCTTTATTATAAATAGGTGAAGGGATTGAGAGGATGCCACAGAAGACAGAATTGGGATTCAAGATGACCTTGCCCAATGAACTGGGCCTAAACCAATGAAAATAATTTCAAAATGGACAAATATAAGGTTCTACACTTAGGCAGGAAGAACCAGCTGCACAAATATAAGGTGGTGGACACCTGTCTAGCCAGTAGTACATGTAAAAAGGATACTGGAGTCTTAGTAGACCACAAGCTTAACATGAGAACAGTGTGATGCAGCAGCAGCAGCAGCAAAAAAAAAAGCAAATGCTATTTTAGGCTGCATCAACAGACATATACAGAGTTTAATGGCACTTTCTCCCACGTAAGTATGCGCTGAATTGCAGCCTAAGTGATATCTTTAGAAGACAGTCCCCAGGCGCCCCAAACAGCTTTTGGTGTTCCACTGAATTGAAACAATAATTAAATGCAAGACCCTTTAAAGGAGAAATTGGAGCGAGTTAGAGCAGGATCAAATGGCACACTGCACACCACTAGTCTTTCCTCTTTGAAAAAAGCTCCCATCCAGCACAATCATATGCCCTATGCTTGTCTGCTTTGAAGTAAGTCCCACTGAGTTCAATGGGACCTTCTCCCAGGTAGACATGCATAGGTTTGCAGCCGTAATCACCAAATAGCTTTCTGAACCCAAGGGACAGCGAAAGCCAATCCAGACCCCTGAAACTATCAAAGCCACCTACAGTACATCATGTTGAGTGTCAATGTGCAAAACAGAATGCCAATATTAGTTTTTAAAAAACTTTGGAAAAGAGTTAAGCTCTGTCGATAACCATAAATGTCTACGTGCCAATATCTGCGAGTCTATCAATCTCTCTCTATACACATTTCAGACAGTATTAGTCTATTTGACAAATAAATGACAGAAAACTAATATCTTATTTTGATGTGGTGGTAGAAGCAGTGATAAATCAGCTCCTCTTGCCAAGAACATCTTTCTCCCTTAAAAGGACGATTCTATTAGACTTCCTTTCTCATATGTATTACTTCCTAGAATTTTTCTCCAAGCCTGCCTTTTTATTTTGCAATGGCGGGGCTGTTCTCTAACAGGCAAGAGCTTGTTCACAATCTATCCCATTTTTGTGCACTGCATGCTGTGTTGATATAGTCCTCAGTATGTTGCAGTAGTAGGCCATTAAGGGAAGTGCAAATAACTGATTGTTCTGCTGTTAAGGTGGTCCCAGCATGTGGCCCTCAACTATTGGGGGGGGTAGCCAGGGTTTTTTGCCCCAAGTGAAGCCTCCAAAGGGGTGTCATTGAGGTTCCCAGCCTGTGTGTGTGCATGTACACAAATGTGTGTGGAGGGTCACCAAACTGGGTCTTTGACCTGGGTGAAATTAAGCCTAGTTTCACTCCTGGCCCCCAGAGGGTTACCCTAGATGGAATGTGGCTCCTGGGTTGAAAAATGAGTTCCCTGTCCATGTAGCCTTTGCCAGAGTGACATCTATTAGAAAGGCAACTTGGAAGCTTTGAGAACATAAAAACATACCAGGAGCCTGGTGAGTCAGGCCAATGGCCCATCTAGTCCTGCATCCTGTTCTCACAGTGACCAAACTGTGGGAAGCCAGCAAGCAGGATTCAAGCAGAAGAGCACTCTCCCCTCCTCTGGTTTCCAGCAACTGGTATTCGGAAGCATTGCTGCCTCCCAACTGTGGAGGCAGAGGATAGCCATCATGGCAAATATCCATTGATAGCCCTCTCTTCCATGAGACACAATGGAGCTGCATTGGCAACAGAACCATGGCAAGAATGACTCCAACTCCTATCGGTAGTGAAGATAATGTGGCCGTGTATCTGGATTAAATTTAAAGCTAAAAATGGTTTGCTTCTTTTCTGAAGTATGTGTGAAAGAAACCACATCATGTTGACATATATATAGCACTTTACTGTGCTATGAAAATATCAGAGGGGAGGTGATTCTGGACTTTTTCTATTGTTGTGGTCTGAATGGAATTAACAGGTTCTGTTGTGTGCGTGCAATATTAGAGAAACTCGAAAGCAAACACTCTGCTTTTCTCCCCCTCTCTAATGGAACTGGAGAAATGTTTACATAGCAGCTCAAAGCTTCAGAGCAACACAAGAAAGCTAATACTTTTCAAAAAGGTGTCTGGAGACCAAAGGAAATGTTTCAACTGTCCAGCAAATGAGCCTGGTTACAGTCCCCTGACTGCTAGGGAGGTGATGATCTGATTCTTAGTACAAGCAGCAGAGTCTTTACAGTCCACCAGATTAAAGTACTGGTCAAGCCTTAGAGATCAGATATTCCCACATGAAACATAATACACCATGAAATGAGCAGAAGAGAGATGCTGAGCTTTTAACCAGCCACTCTGTGACAAGGGGGTTGAGTGTAAGCAGATGTTGCTGCTGTCTAAACAACTAAGCCCTTTGTCCATAAAGGCTCTAAGAGTTTAGATTGTAATGGACTGGTGGATAGCTTTGATTTACATGGCAAAGCCAGGGTGCTAGAAATACCCTCTTTAAAAAAAAAACCCTGACATACAGATAGCCATCTACTCATTTCCCTGCATCTTGCAACCTACAAGTATAGTCATTTAATTTACCTAAGAGCAAAGCAAACACTTAAGGAGCCTACTCACTAAAGGCCTGAACTGCTGTCAAAAGGTAATGGCTTAAGAGTTGGATTTTTGCCCTTAAAGCAAATGCTTTAGAGCTCGAGGATATTTGTTTGAAGCAATCTTCTCACAAGAGCCTCCTAAGTGCTGAATATTTCAAGGCACGCTCCCTGGTGCCCCTCCTCCAGCTTTCAATGCCCTTGGTTCCTTTATAGTTCCCCCCCCACTCACTGATTGGGCCTGCCATTTTAAAACGAATGCCTCTGGCATCTATTAACACTACAGTATTGACCCTGTTCGTTGAGTGCCTGGTAGCAGAGCACAGTCCTTTAAGCTCATTCTTAAGGAGTCAAATTAGCTTCCACGAGACAAGTGCAAAGTCAGAGCTTTTGGAATTCTAATGATGTGAACAAATCTAAGGACAATCCACCCTCTCTCTGCTCCCCTCTGTGATGGGGTGCCTGTACACTGAGCCACTACCAGGATAGGAAGGTTTGTTGTGTCTCCCATATCACCACCCAGCTCTTCCTTGCATCTGGATACAAGTCACTCAGTAGAGCAGGAATGGGGAACCTGCCCCGTCCTCATGTTGTAGGGCTCCAACTCCTATCAGCCTCATGCAGCATAGACAACAGTCCAGGGTGATGGGAGCTGAACAACATCTGGAGGGCCACCAGTTCCCCATCCCTCCAACAGGGCATTTTGGCTGGGAATATGCGTGGCAATGCATGGGCCACTTGTTCATGGCAATCGCTCGGTATTCTGCAGGAAGTGTGCATGTGTGGTGGGGGGAGGTGTAGAGTACTTTAGGGCCCATGGTCTCAGGCAGCCATGTGCACATGGGGATGGCTAGTGCTCCTTTGGCTTTTGCCTAGTAGGTACATAGAACATAGAAGCAGAAGGCATTTTATTCATTCAAAATAAACACTCACATGTGGAGTAATGTAGAGCCTACCTGAGAATGCTGTATGGATAAGGGGGAGGAAATGCACAATGCTCACCCATGTAGTTTTGTAACAGCACACAAAAATGCTATACTCCGATTGTGATGCCTTCACTCCATTTCACAAGATCTTCTGCATCTAAAGAGAGGCAGTTCTGCATTAAGTCAGGTTTCAAGTTTGTGCAGCAAATAATAGGCTTTCACTGTAGATGGTATAGTAGCAATAGCGAATGATATTTCATTGGCATTGATACATAATATAGTCTCTTAAACAACACATCTGGATCTGAGAGTATTCCCTCTGTGCAAATGTTATGGCTCATTTACAACATACATGAAGAGAAAAATGATCACATAATTTCCCAGCAAAACAATAATGGTGTCATGATTAATCATTAAGATTGCTGTGATTGATCTAAAAGTCCCTATACCATATGTCTATCGAAATTTCTGACTACAGCAAGACAGATTCAGATTTGTTATATGAACAAGTCACTTGAAAGAAGCATGAGCCAAGCATTTCAGGTGAAAAATTCCGGGGATAATTTACATATAAATTTAGGTGTGTAATCCACAGACCTATTTGCATATGAGGCTACGGTTCTCAGTAGTGGCAGATGAAGAGATGCACAAACACAGGACACCTTGCTCTAGTTACCAATGAGAGAGGCTTGCTAAGCTATATGTGGGACCGCTGCCCTAGAGACTGAAGTCCTAAAAGAAATTTGCTCTAGAGTGATCCCATTAGAGTCAGTGGAATTTCATAAATTTTGGGAGGATTTGAGCCACTGCGAGGAAGAGTCATGGCATGGTGGTCAAGCACATGTGCTGCATACAAAAAGTTCCAGGTTCAATCCCTGGTATCTCCAGGTAGGGCTGGGAAGACACATGTCTGAAACCCAGGAGGGCCCCTTCCAATCACTGTTAACAATACTGAGTTAGATTAACCAATGGTCGTACTCAATAGAAGGAGCTTGCTATGTTTCTATGCCACTGTCTGGGAATGGTCCAGCAGCTGGAAGTCTTGGGCTGCAGTATACATTTTGTTCAGGGACTCAATATAAGGGGCCAAATCACATAATCCTGCAAGCACACAAGAGCTACTTGCCCCTCCAGTTGCCCTTGATCTTTATTCTTCCTATCCTAAGCTATCACTTTAGTTTCTCTAAGGTTGAAATCATGTAATCACTTTTGTACAAAAAAACAACAACAACAGATAGTACTTCAACACTCCGGATTCCAAGGCAGGGATTCCTACCCACCTACCAGAATGGCCAGCAGGGGTGAGAAAGTTCAGAATCTGGTCTACCCACAAGATCCGTACTTCTTGTTTCATATCTGTGTGTTTCATTTTCATTAAAATCTGATTGCCTGGTGTTAAAGTACTTTCTTCAGGAACAATTTGTGGTGTTGTGTAGGCATAAGCGAAATGGGTTAGAATCTCCATGTAATGTGGATTTAAGATTCATTTTCTCACTCAGTCGAATTCCTAACTAGCTTAGAGGGACTATTCTGCACTGAGCGAAAATGCTCCGAGTGTTTACCTTGTTTGCTGATTCTAAAATGCTGTCAAATTCAGATGGTCTTGGTGAATTTGGAATTGTCCATGTCGCAGCCCACCTCAATATTTGGCAGTAAACAAATACGTTGAGTGTTGGTTTAAAATCTCCTGACTTGAATTTTCAGACAAAACAAGGTCAAAGAACAAATAATGCACCAGATAAACTAAGAGCAAAGGTCAATGGTTTCTAATGCTGGGTGATCAATATGCAAAGCTTTGGGATTTTGTTGGCATGCGGGTTGGGAGAAACGCACATCTTATAGGTCGGATATTTCCAAAGGGACCTTTTAAAAAACTATTTCTTTCAACAGGCAAACACCTTCCAAACGACAAAAGCCTTGAAGTCTATGGCACAAAAGACATGCAAAAGTCATTAAGGCTTATCCCAAGAGACCTTCTAGAGTTGCTTCACATTGGAGTGGGTGTAAGTCTGCTTAAAATTAAATTACCTTAAAATAAAGTTAGAGCACTAAGCAATATCCTGCCTTCAACCCAGCAGGGTTTCCCGTGAGAAAAGAAAGTAGGCAAAGAGAGCTTAGACAGACAGACAAACATATTTACCCCTAGGTGGAAGGTACAAATTAAATTAGCTTGCCACAAAAGGGGGATGTTTTCTCCTTCTGTTCAGATGTCATGGTAGTGAGGAAACATAGTCTTGGGGCCAAGAAAAATGGCACAGATGCATTCATCTAAACTACCATTCATCCTGTTCCAAGGTCTAAACAGCACACATAAAAGAACAGCGCTGTTGAGCTACTTCCTCTCCTTAGTTACCAAGTGAGGGCTTGCAAAGGAATATGGGAGCAGAGGGTGCTGATTTTTCCAGAAGGTTTCAGTGTTGCAATGGAGAGTGATTGAAGAGGTTATCAACCTGATGAAACCTGGAGTATGATATCACAAATAAACCTTGATTTCGTACTTTGTGGTGAGTTTCTTTTTCTTTCCTTCTTTTCTTGTTCTGTGGGGCTACAGTTTAATTCTCTCTCTCTCTCTGCAGCTGAAAACAATACAAGCACTACTTCCTGAGTCAAGTATATCTTTTATTGTGCCTCATTAATATGCATGTTTTTGGCACTCAGTTGGGTTCAGCTGGTATGCTTTCCAGTATCTCATTCTTTATTTATATGAGACTGGGAGGTGTGACCTATGGAGCCAGTTGGCTGTCATGAATTGGAATATTCATTAAGCCTTGTGAATTATGCATCTGACTGCTTATAATACCGTGATCAACACTGGATGGTGCCAGAACTCTGAGCTACTTCCTGCTAGGTGGAAGGCTCTGCAGCTGGGTCAAAAAGTGCATGCGCTCAGTGCCCTTTGGAAATAAAGCTGATCGACTTGTGTTTTTCCAGCACTGGAATGCCATGGGGGTTTTGTGACTTGGGTGTGAGAAAATATTGTTGGGGGCTTCTCTCTTTCTGCAACCCCAGTCAAATGGGGCTGTCTGGTATTTCAGCAATTTCCACCCCCAAAACAAAACCTTTATTTGTAGTATGTTTCCTATCGCTTGGTACAGAATGTTGGACACAGCAACAGAAATTACCTGCACCACAGAAGTGTTGAGTCTTGAGAGCCAGTTCAGTAGAGCATTGGACTAGGACTGAGGTGACTGTGGGATGCAAAGGGTTAAGTGCAGTCAAGTCACAACAATCCCTAGATAGTCCACTTGGAGGACTGAGGAGGAGGATATGACTAAGCGTAGTTTCCTCTTCCTTCACATGCAAATGAGTTGAGGAAGTGGCAGATAAATCCTGAAGGAAACAGCCATTTTCCCTCTCTTGGACCAGACCTCTTGGACTACACACATCTTAGTGAGTCTCTCCCTCAAGGCCTCCAGCCTAGAGAGAGAGATGAGATGGAGTCTCACTTCTTATAAGTGAACTTCACAATGTATATATTACCTTTTAACTAAGCAAGTCTACCTCTTGAGTGTGCTGTACCTCGAGATGCTTGTAAGTAAACATCTTTTATACTTTTAAGAGCATTGTGTTGTGTCTTTTCTTTTAAGAGGGAAAAAGGGGAAATACCAGGAAAATACACTTTATTTTAGTGGCTTAAATCAAGCCTGCGCAAACGTTCTTCTGCTGTGTATTTTGCAAAAGGGGAATGTTTTACTCTGCTAAAGTTTTGTGCTTGCTAGCGCAAGCGGGGATAGGATATATTAAACAATATCTCCTCATCCACATTCCTGAACATTCCCACATAGGGTTATTGCGGCCCAGAGTTGCGTATTTTGTGTATTTTTGAAGGATTGATTTGGATTGTGATTTTGAACTCTGTAGGATTTTTCCAGTTAGGATTTCCTGGTTGAGCACATGGTCTCTTTGTTCTGCAGTGTGCTTGGGGGATTAACTACCCCTCCCCTCCCTCAGAGTTTACAGCACTGAGAAAGCTCAGAGGTAGTGAAGATATTTTTGAGATTTTGAATTTGATTTTTGAAAGATTTTTGAATTTTGGAAATTTTTGAAGTTTTAAGATGGCAAGCTCCAGTTTTGATAGTGAGGCAAGACCAAGTTTTATGCTGCTGGATGACAATAATTTTGTGCAGTGGAAGCAGCGCGTTTTAGTTTATCTTGCTGCTAGGCGTGTTCTGCAGGCCATTAAGGAAGAAAAGCCTACAGGAACCGATGCAGAAGCTTTAGCTAAGATAGAAGCTTGGAGTATTAAAAATGATGAAGCCAAGCACATAATTTTGAGCAGTTTGAGGAATGAGCATCTATCAATGATAAATTTTGAAGATGATGCATCTAAGATCCTAGAGGACATTGAACGCATTTATGCACAATCTACAGAGAGTTCCTATAGATACTTGTTGGATAAGTTACTCAAGTTGAAGATGAATTCTAGAGAAGAGTTTACAGAGCATTTTAAGAATTTTTCTGAGATTGTTCAAAGAATTGCCCTTACTCCCAGAGCCTTTGATGATGTGACTAAAGTAACGTTTATGCTTGCATCATTGGGACCTACGTTTGCTCCATTTAAAAGTATAATGGATCACACAAAGGATTTAACTTTTAATGAGCTTATCAACCATTTAAGAGAGGAATGCAGAGATAGCCTTGATTCTCAAGAAAGGAATCCAAGGAGGAAGGATAGCAGCTATGCATCCAAGCATTTTGGAAAGTCCAGACAGACATCTAGAGAAATAATTTGTTTTAAATGCAATGGGAAAAACCACATAGCAAGGAACTGCAAGAGTCAAAATGGGGATAAAGTTGAATCCCACCCCTCAAAACCACAAGGTGTTAAGAAGGGGAGTCATGAGCAAACCATGTTGATGCAGGAGAGGAGTTTAGCTGTCCAGGATTGTGAAAATAAGCGCAATAAGTGGATTCTTGACAGTGGAGCGAGTTCTCATTTCTGTTATGAAAAGGAGTATTTTAATGAGATTAATGGGGATGAAACCTCTGAAATTGAGATTGCTGATGGCAACATTGTAAAGGCAATTGGTTCAGGAACTGTGAATTTGAAATTCAACGTAGATCATGAAACAATTAATACTAAGATAACTGAAGTTAAGTTTGCACCAAAGCTTAATTGCAACTTACTCAGCGTGTCCAGTTTGGACAGGAAAGGTTTTAAAATTACATTTGAAAAAGGACAATGTATTGTGACTAAGCATGATGAAGTTTATGTTCAAGGCACACTAAAGGATGGTGTATATGAGCTTAATGTTTCAGAGAACCAGCAGAACCAGTCTGCAAAGGTGGCGCAACCAAGTCAAAAGGACGAAGGAAGTCTGGAACTCTGGCACAAGAGACTTGGACACAGAGACACCAACGTTATTCTGGAACTACAGAAAGGTGATCTTGTGAGAGGTCTGCAGGTAAAGCAAAGCAACACAAATACACCAACATCAAAATGTATAACTTGTGTTAGTGAGAAAGCAACTAAACCTTCTTTCCCACGTTGTGCAGAGAAGAGAAGCACTAAAGTATTGGACATTGTCCATACAGATCTATGTGGACCAATGAATGTGTCTTCTCTAGGAGGTAATAAATATATTTTGATATTTTTGGACGATTTCTCGAGATTCTGCGTAGCCTACTTTATCAAGGAGAAGAGTGAGACAGTGGAATTGTTCAGGGACTATCTTAACATGGTCAAGAACAAGTTCCAGCGAGCCCCTTCCATTTTAATGTCCGATAATGGTGGGGAATTTTGTTCACATGAGATGCAGGCCGTCATGGCTAGAGAAGGCATATCACACGTGACCACAGTTGCCTACACACCCCAACAAAACTCAATTGCAGAGAGGAAATTTAGATCCATTTTGGAAATGACAAGGTGCATGCTAAAGGAAGCTAACTTGTCACACAGGCTGTGGGGTGAAGCGGCTCGTTGCTCAGTCTATCTTCAGAACAGACTGCCCACAAAAGGCGCAGAGCGCACACCATTTGAACTTTGGCATGGAAAAGCCCCAAATTTGTCACATATACGTGTATTTGGAAGTTTGTGCTACTATCATGTGCCCAAGGAGCACAGACACAAACTTGATTCCAGAGCGAAGGCAGGGATCCTAGTTGGGTACGCTTCTGGAGGAAAAGGATATAGAGTCTTGGATCCGCAAACTGGCAAGACAAGTTCGCAGCATGTAATTTACTTCGATGAGCAAGGCAAAGTTGATACAAAGGACACTGCCATTGATTGTTCCAAGGAGCCACAGGATGAGGAATTTGTGATTTTTCCTTTTGAACCAATACAAAGTACTAATCCAACTTCTAGTGTCGTAGCACCCCCTATAGGTGACACCCGAGAAGACGTGGAGGTCCAGGCCCCTGGCAGCACCAGAGACGAAGATGATGACGAGCAGCTGTATGGGGATATGCCACTGCTGGAGGAGGATGAGGAAGCTGATGCGGTCGAAAGACCAGAGGTCAGACGCTCATCCAGAACCAACAGAGGTGTTCCACCATTACGGCTGTCCTACCTTACAAGGTCGGCGTCTCCACAGGAACCTTCCAAATGGGAAGAGATAGAGAGGATGCCACCAGATGAAGCCAGTCTCTGGAGGAAAGCTGCTCAGGAGGAGATAGATGCACTTCATCGGAACAGGACCTGGACACTCACAGAACTACCTCCTGGTAAGGAAGCAATTGGAAGTAAATGGGTGTTCAAGGTTAAAAAGGGTTCAGAAGGGGAGGTGCAACGCTACAAAGCTAGGCTTGTGGCACAAGGTTTTTCCCAGAAGTATGGAGAGGATTACGATCAAGTGTTTGCACCGACAGTTCGATACAGCAGTGTCAGACTACTTTTAAGTATTGCAGCATCTAAGCAAATGTCAGTTTACCATATTGACATTGCGACAGCCTTTCTTCACGGCGAAATTTCTGAGCAGATTTATATGAAGCAGCCCAAAGGTTTCATTAAACCAAATGAGGCACATCTAGTGTGCAAGCTGCAGAAAGGACTTTATGGTTTGAAGCAAGCAGCGAGGGCTTGGAACCAGAAACTCCATGAGATGCTGGTGCAGCTTGGGTACAAGCAAGGGACTGCTGATAAGTGCTTGTACACCAAACAAAGGAATGGACAGTTTTCGTACATTTTAGCCTTTGTTGACGACCTTTTAATTTCTACGTCAAATGAGAAAGACTATAAAGACATAGTCAAACACCTCAACAGGGAAGTAGAGGTCAAGGAACTTGGAAAAGTGAAATACTACTTGGGAATTCAAGTTGAGAGAGAAGAGGATGGATCGTTCTTACTCAGCCAAAGGCAAAAGATAACTGAACTGATTGAAAGCATGCAGATGCAGGACGCACACCCAGTTGCGACACCGATGGCCACAGACTTCTTGAAGAATCAACAAGGTTCGAAGTTGCTGCCAAACAACACGCAATACAGGTCAGCGGTCGGCAAACTTTTGTATTTGGTTACCACATGCAGACCTGACCTGGCAAGTGCAGTGGGGATCCTAAGTAGGAAAGTAAGTTGTCCCACTGAGCATGATTGGGCTGGAGTTAAGAGGGTTGTTCGTTATCTAAAGGGAACCATGGACTGTAAATTAAAACTGCCAGCTGTCAGAGACCCTAAACTGCTTGGGTACACTGATGCGGATTGGGCTGGGGACAATAAGGATTATAAATCCACAAGTGGCTATGTTTTTATGTATGGGGACGGAGCTATTGCATGGGGCAGCTATAAACAGAAATGTGTAGCTTTATCGTCCACAGAATCTGAGTACATTGCGGCTTCGGAAGCTTGCAGAGAGATCCCCTGGCTGGATCAGCTCCTGAAGGACTTTGGCGTGCCAAGAACGGGACCTGTCAGCTTGATGGAGGACAATCAGAGCAGTATGAAGCTGACACAAAGTGAAAAGTTCCTTGCACGCACCAAACACATTGGGGTCAGGTACCACTACATACGCCAGGTGATCGAGGATGGACTTGTTGAAATGTGTTACTGCAACACTGACCAGATGACTGCAGATGTCCTAACAAAGCCCCTGCCAAGAGAGAAGTTCCAGGATCTTCGTGGCAAGCTGGGACTCTTGGGTGGTTGATTAAAGTTATTTATGTATGTTTTTGTGTATGTTGTGAATTGCCTGAGAAGGGGTTTGTGGGATGCAAAGGGTTAAGTGCAGTCAAGTCACAACAATCCCTAGATAGTCCACTTGGAGGACTGAGGAGGAGGATATGACTAAGCGTAGTTTCCTCTTCCTTCACATGCAAATGAGTTGAGGAAGTGGCAGATAAATCCTGAAGGAAACAGCCATTTTCCCTCTCTTGGACCAGACCTCTTGGACTACACACATCTTAGTGAGTCTCTCCCTCAAGGCCTCCAGCCTAGAGAGAGAGATGAGATGGAGTCTCACTTCTTATAAGTGAACTTCACAATGTATATATTACCTTTTAACTAAGCAAGTCTACCTCTTGAGTGTGCTGTACCTCGAGATGCTTGTAAGTAAACATCTTTTATACTTTTAAGAGCATTGTGTTGTGTCTTTTCTTTTAAGAGGGAAAAAGGGGAAATACCAGGAAAATACACTTTATTTTAGTGGCTTAAATCAAGCCTGCGCAAACGTTCTTCTGCTGTGTATTTTGCAAAAGGGGAATGTTTTACTCTGCTAAAGTTTTGTGCTTGCTAGCGCAAGCGGGGATAGGATATATTAAACAATATCTCCTCATCCACATTCCTGAACATTCCCACAGTGACCTAGGTTCAAATCCCCAACCGGCCATGAAGCTCACACTGAGTGGCTTGCATCAGTAACTGTATCTGCTGCTTGACCTCATATATGATTTGGGGGCACATGATGGAGCCACCTTGCTGAAGCTAAGCAGGTTTGCAGCTGGGTCTTGGATCCCCTACATATGCCACCTTTGGTTTCATTATGGAAGAAAGAAGTGGAGACTTGACAATAATTAAAACATAATAGGAACATTTAATAATAGGAACATTTAAAAGTGACAGTGCACATAATACAGAAGGCCTAGGTTCAATCCCTGCTACTTTCAATTAAAAAGGATGACATGAAAGCCCTTTCTGAGACTCAGGAGAATTTAAAGTGCTTTCCTATTTATATATGCTTTTTTATTGTTATATGCAGTTTTTTAAACTGTTTATATATGAGTAACTTTTATATGTAAATCACTTTGAGGTGCTTCATGAGAAGTGATTTATAAATAGAATAATTGTTATTACTGTTGTTGTTGTTACCATTCAGAATATACAATACTAGTAGACTAGATGGGGAAATAGCTTCCTATGTTCCTGCTTCTACAGCTATCCCTACAGTTGCATCAGGGTGAGTAACTGCTGAGTTGCAAAACAATTTCTGTGTGTGCGTGTTTTCAGGTTGGGGTGGGCTTGCTCACATCATTGCACACTGAGAATGGATTTAGATGTGAGGCAGAACAATCAGATGACCACTTTGCCTTGAACATAAGAAGAGGCCTTCTGGATTAGGCCAGTTACTCATCCATCCAACATCCTGTTCGCACAGTGGCCAACGTACACCCACCTATAAATTCACTCTGAATTCATCACATGCATAGAGCCAGGTGGGGTGGTATGAATCAGTCCTCAGATTGAAAAGTGGTTGGTTCTATATTTGCTGCTCTTC
This sequence comes from Zootoca vivipara, assembly GCF_963506605.1. Taxonomy (NCBI): domain Eukaryota; kingdom Metazoa; phylum Chordata; class Lepidosauria; order Squamata; family Lacertidae; genus Zootoca; species Zootoca vivipara. Next base: position 28,319,613 of record NC_083286.1, on the reverse strand, counting down.
CTCTGCAAATAAATGTTTTTCATAGAAACACTTTCCCCTCATAAATTGCTTGAGAAAATTCCACTTGTGTCAAGATTACATTCCCGTCAACCCTGGTATGTCTATACTGCCTTGTCATTAAAAGCCACTGGTTTGTTTGTTTTTAATGTAATAAATAAGTGAACTAGAACAGGGATATCTTTGAAATCTGCATTGTTTGAAATGTAGTGTGTTTCACTCTTAAAGAATACTTGTAGCAGAAATAAGATTTTTTAAAAGGCTTGGCACAGGGAGATTAATGAAGGATTTTAATAGCTTTAGTAATACCAATACTCGTACAAGTCTTAAAGCAGAGACTTGCTGCCTTATGACCTATAGTCCTGAGGGTTTATAGTTCCAGGATGACCCCATGCAAGCTCAAACTGTAGAATGGTCCTTTTGCATAAAAATAACTTCATATTTGGTTGAAGCAAGAACTCTTCAGAGTCAGCATTCTCAACACCAATATGAGCAACGAATTCTCTGACATAACTGCCAAAGGTGAAGAGAGATTAAAAAAAATAAAGTATGTTGAGATAAAATATGAAAAGCACAGCTTACAGTCTATAGTCACATTATTGTGCTTGATGGGTCCTATAGCCAGGCCTGGCCAAGCCATAGATCTATATAAAGGTCATAGGTGAGCCCTGTGTAAAATGGCATTGTTTACAGGTTTTTTAGTAGAGAGATTAGCTGTCACTTATTTTCACATACCTAACTGAAGAGCTTTAAAGCTTCCCAGTGAGAGCATGCTCTCTTCTCTTTCTCAGCCTGTCACATCCTTGTCAGTTTCAATAAAATTACTTACCTGAATTATGCAGATGAGCTTTTGTTGTGTCCAGCACCCATCATTGTTCCTCTCCACTACAGCTGAAACTTCTAGCAGGCTTCTTGCTTTTACTGTCTGATTCTAGCACTCCTTAGGTCAAGACCTTTCAACCTCAGGGCTTGACTTATGCCACAACCATTTGACAAATCGCCCAGGCCCTCACAAAAGCTGGTTGAGCTCTAGAGTGAGTGCTCTCTATGCACCACTGTTCCTCAGTTTTGACATTTCCTTCTCACTTGGCCCTTCGGTGATTAGACAAAAGAAGAAAAAGACATTTGTGTCCAAGGAATGCTTTCATTTGAGACGTGATAAATGGGAATCCTTTCCAAGAAGTTGTGGTCTCACTCTATGGCAGAAAGTTCCTTCACAAGAATTTCGAAACTTGCCCTGTAAAACATACTTTTAAGTCTAAACCCTATATGAATTGTTCACTGGATCTTTTTTGGCCTCCCCCCTCGCTCCATGTTCCAAACTGTATGATAGCTTTGTAATAGACTACCTACTCGTGATAGCCTTGCAAGGAATTGCTATATCGGATGAATGAGAAAGCAAACCTTTTAATAAAAATTAAGATCCCAAGAAGAGGCCTGCTGCAGTAGACCAAGGGTCAACCCATCCAACATCCTGTTCCCAGCAGTCTACAGAGTGAGGCTTCAGGGGGACCCTCATGCAAGGCAAGGGCGCAACTTGCTCCATAGTAGCTGGTATCCTCAGATACAAACAGGACCTGCAGCAAAATTCATGTCCACACCATGCATTAAAGCACGTGGCTTCTCCCAAAGAATCCAGGGAATTGTAGTTTATTTCTCACAGCAATACTGTCCCAGCACCCTTAACAAACTACAGTCTCCAGGATTCCTTGGGAGAAGCTATGTGCTTTTAATCTATGGTGTGGAAACATCATAGTATAGAGTGTTCCCATGATATTCTGTCCCAATCCCTCTGCCACCCAGTTTCCCACCCCCCCCCCCACCCCCTTAACTGTCAGACAACACTCAGTACTCAATGGGCTATGTTTGTACTTCTGCAAAACCTTGGGACTCTAGCTGATACCTCTCTCTTCTGCATGGGTGGTTCTGTTTTGGCTACCTAAGCAACAAAGCAGCCACAGTCCTGAACATTAGGAATAGAGAGGATGAAACCACCTCTGAACATTGAGCCTACAACCACTGATTAACCTGCTCCTCAGATGCAAAGACCTCAAACAAGTTAAAATGTAATAGGGGTGGTCAAAATTTATTAAAGTGAAGCCATTAGTAACTTTCTCTTCAATGATGTGTCTATGAATCAAAAAGAACCTTTAAGCAGGGACTTCAGAGTAAAATGCAATAAAGGACCCAGGAGTCTTTTCAACCCATTTGCACTCTTGGCATGCACAATATACATTTGCCCAGAAACACACACAAAAAGTTTGTGCATCTGCTTTTTAGTCAATCACACTCTTGCTATGGCTAATCTTCTCTTTGATTTTCTTTTGTTTTGTTTTGGTGGCACAGCATTAACTGGAGTGTTGCCAGTTCAAATCACCAAATAACCCACATTACTTTTATGAACCACTAGCACATCCTACAGAGGAACTCTGCAAAACTACCCAAGAACCAGTTTTTATGCATGACAAATAAATCCCTTGAAACTAAGGAACTGGATCAGGACCAACACACAGCACACACACATTTGCTTAATAATTCATTACAGGCAAGATTCTTTACCAGATTCTCCTGGTTTTAAACACTACAGTCCCCTGATACCTTTTAAAACTTTTTCTTGCACTTACACACTGGTGAAAAAGGGGTTAGTGTTGAACTGAGATAGTTTTGCCTTCTCTTTCTGCCCATCCTTGCTCTTCCTCTACAAACTGTGTGAACAGAACGGGGAAATATAGGGTTATTTGTCAAACCACAAATGAATTCTTTTAATTTGTCGTGCTTTATAGGCTTTACAAGAACAAGGGTGTCTTTGGAAGTTTTGCATAGGTATGCATTAGACTAACATCCTGATGCCTGTAATAAGGCACCCGTAGGCCAAATATCCTGGATGCATTCCACTTAGCGGTTCCTTTCCACTGCACACAAATGCATTCAGTGGGGAGAAGGAAACCATGGGAACTCAATTGGTCAAACTTTAACTAAAATACTATATAGTTAGATGATTGTTTCAGTTAGCGGGCAAGAGCCAAGCTACGTGTCTGAACATGCAGGAAATACACACACTGCATAATAAATTTACAACCTGAAGGCAACATCCTGAAGTCCATTCCCAGGCCAACTTAACAGGGATGCCTGCAGAGGTTCTACTTGAAGAAGCCTCTTGTTTTCTGTCTCAATTGTTTGTAATTAGGGGTAGAAGGAACTGTAAGTATGGGTCGTCTCTGTTTCTCTTTTTTTCAGGTTTCTGAACCAATTTGCAAAAATAAAAAATAAATTGCGCTAATTTCTTCTAAGAAGCACAGTTTTGTCTGCAGTTTTGGCTAATGGCAGGGCCGGTCCCAGACATTTTGGCACCAGAGGCGAATTTGAAATTGGCAGGGGTGACCCCCTGCCCATTGTGGTTTGTTAAGGGTGCTTTTTTGAGGATCCTTACACACACACATCACAATGTTTATCCTTGCTTTCTTTCCAATGCTGATCTTCACTCCTCTTTTGCCCCATGCTGATCTTTGCTCCCCTCTTGTTTCTGATGCTGATCTTCACTCTCTCTTGTCACTGCATTTCTCTCTTCCCTGACAGGGGGGAACACAGTGGCTGTGAACCAACCCCCTTCCCCAACCTGGGGCTCTCTAGATCTTTTGGACTACAACTCCAATCAGCCTCTGCCAGCATGACATTTTGGATGTCTCCCAAAATGAAGAAGATAAGTTAGGCGTCTCTGCCTCACACTTCATCCAGTTTTTAAAGAAGAGGTGAAACCAAGGCGTGTCTACTGGGTTTTTTTTTTACATTCCTACCCTACTTGTCAGATAAGGAAACAAATACCGTAGATAAAGTGTATGCTGAAACTGCTAAAACACCAGCCTCCCACTGAAGTAGGGATAAAGCAAGTTGAAGGTACTCCAAAACAACCTGACATGGTGTCCAAGAATTAATGAACTGTTGGGAAGTATAACATATACCATGCAGATTAGGAGTCTAGTTCATTAAAACAGCCAGATACAGACTTGGGAGGATCAATAAGGAGTCAGGCAAGTTTTCTGGATAGGGGTGCCAACTTGAATAAAATATTTGGGGGGCCCAGGTAAGTCCCGTCCTGCATAATCGATCACATGGTGCGGTGTACACATACCATTTGAATGGCAATGCCCATCAGCTGGAGCATTGCGCCCCTGCAAATATTTTAGGATGGGGTGAAGACACCTCCTATGTTTCTGGATATTTTCGTGTTGCGGAAAACGAAATGGCATCTCTAACTAGGTGGTCCAGTTGGAAGAATAAAGATCATGGGAAGGGCTATAGGGGGGTATGAAAGCACAGAGATAAACAAGACAAGGCCATGGAGAGCTTTAAAGAAAAGTTGAAAGCATTTGTGCTGGATACAGAATTGACACAAGAGATAGCCCCATCCCATAATCTTCTGTGAGGAGACTAAAGGTGACCAGCAGCTGGCTGCCAATGTTCTCTCCCACTCCCTCTTGCTCTACAGTTGTCCGCATGGGAAAAAAATGAAATGGTCAAAGGCAATGAAACCACAGGGGCCCCTAGTTGAGGGGCATCACTTTTTCTGCATTATAGAGAGATGTGGATTATTTTGATAGCAGAGTTCTGGATAAAGTTGAGAGGACTGAAGCATAACAATGGGCAGGCAACAGAGACAAAAGTTACAGTCATCAACGTGAGTGTCAACCACAGCATGAACCAGAGTTTTAGCCAAGGGAAAGAGAGATTTTAAAAAGAGTGGGAAGGTTACCACCAAGTAGCATGACTTGGTGACAAGTTAAACACGGCATGCAAAATAGAGGGGGGAATCCACGCTAATGCCAAGGCTTCATGTCCAGTCATCAGGATGGGTGACGGAGACAAAAGACATGAAGGCTCAAATGAGGAAAGATGGCTTAGGAAGAAAACTGAGCAGAACATGTCACATTTGAGAAGTCAACGAGATGCCTACATACAAATGTCAGTTGACTGAGCACATGTGTGGAAGTCTGTGCAGACATGACATGGAAAGTTTAAAGTTTCCACCATATAAGTGGTAATGAAAGTGACTGGATTGTATGAGGCTGTCTAGAGAAAAAATAGAAGGTGACAAAGAACAGGTGACAAAGAACAGGACCATTATTAAACTGAACAAAGAGGAAAGACTGTGGAGGTTTCTCCCGTGATAACACTATCTCTAGTGATATTGCACCAAAGGATGATCAACAAATTAAAATCATACAGCAGCTACCACAGTGAATTTCACTTCTTTCAACAGGCATGAAAACAATCATCAAGTCACCCACCAAGAAAGCTATTTTCAAGTGGTCCATAGGGTGGGGAGGGGGGGCTGGGGAACCCCTGGCATGGGCTACAAATGAAAGTCTATATAGTATTTATAATATTCAGAAATCTTCATGGAACAAGAGGATTCCATCAGTGGATGCAACAGAAGTGGCCAGGTGGGTAGATTTTGTGAGAGCACAAGACAGCTTGCTTATCTTGCTATCTTGCTTGAACCTAAGTCAAACAGCAAACAAGCTTCTCACAATAGCAATAATGTGTGTCTGCTCACTATATACAAGTTTGTAGTCATCTTTCAGTTTATTGCAAGTGAAATGTGATACTACTGAATTAAGCACACAAAAACTGAGTCATTTGCATCTCAAATAAGCGGCGATGTTAATTTTTACACAAAGTTTAGCATGAAAAAAATACAGTATGTGCAAAAACACAGGGAATGTACATGTTAAATAGGGTTCTGACAAAAAAGTTCCGCACTAATTGCTGTACCCGCCGTGCCCACTTATGCTGTCACCCCTCTTATTCTAGTAATAGAAGCTGAAGATTGCCAGCCATTAAACACTGTTAGCAACTGTGGCTAATGCAAAAAGCATTTTTATTAGTTACACTCAAGTCCCATCAAATCTTTAATTTGTATTGCTGGTTTTCTCCCCTTTGATCTTACGCTGCATTTCTGAGGGAGGGGTAGTAAAGAAGAGCAGAAAGAAGCAACAAAATAGATATATTAGGAAGAGTAAACGTGAATTGAAGCATGGGGGGGTTGAGAAAATGAAAACTAGCTGAAATAAGGAGAATTCAAAATATGAAGAAAAAACTTTAGACTGCTTCCAGATTTTGGGGGGGGGGGCTTAATACTGCAAATGGATCATGAGCAGCAGTAGCCCCACTCCTGAATGGTTTGGATCTGGCATATTTAATGCCAGCCTAATTCAAGATGTCATAGATTGCACTAGCTTCCCACACTTATGATTTCTTCCTAAAATCTTATCCAGGTGAGCTGATGCATAAATTTAATAGGACAGTAGTGCTTGGAGATCTTATATACAACATTCCCTAAACCAAACTTGATTTGTGCAAGGACAGGGCAGTGCCTAGCTTGCATACCTGTGCCTGCCAAATAAAGAAAGGCTCCATGAGAATCACTAGTATTATTTATAAGATTTATATACCACCCTTCATCATAAGGGCAGTTCACAGAATAAAATAAAAGTAAATAAGTAAAACAAAACAGCAAAATAATATTCGCTGCCCCCAGGGCCGTCTTAAGCCTATCTGGCGCCGCGGTGCAGGGATCCCTCGGGCACCCCACCCCACCCCCACTCTTCCCTCCCTTCTGCTGCCTCGATGGAGTGCAACAGGAGGTCTGCAGCCTGGGAATCCGGCCCCTGTCTCTTCCCTCCAACCCCAAAGACGGGCTCATGCACCCGCTTTGGGGAGCCCCCGCACGCTCCTTGGAGAGGTTACCTGGCCCGGAGCGCAAACGGGGTCACCACGCCGCTTCTCCTCCTGCGGCTCCTCTGCCACCTGTGCTTCACCTCCGCCTGATCAGCTGAAGCGGCTGCACGGTACAACCGCCCAGGGAGTCCTGGCTGCCGCACCGACGGGAGGCTTGCAGCCGGCTTCCCCACAACAGCACCTGCAGCCCGAGAAGAGGCAGGCGAGAGCGGCGCTGCTGGCAGGACTTGAGGATGGCTCCTCCAGCAGGGAGGAGGCTCTGGGCATGGCATGGCATGGCATGGCATGGCAGAGGTGCCCTCCAAAGCGCCCTCCAGAACGTGGCGCCTTGCACCAGTAGCCTCTATGGCTAAGACGCCCCTGGCCGCCCCCCTTCCCACTGACACATTTAAAAGGCTGTAGAATATTTATCAGCCAAAGGTCTGGTTGCAGAAGAATCTTTTTGCCTGGCACCTAAAAATATATAATGAAGGTGCCAGGCAAACCCCTCTGAGAGAGCATTTCACAAACAGGGAGCCTCTACAGAGAAGGCCCGTTCTCGTTTTGCCACCCTCCAGACCTCATGAGGAGGCACATGAAGAAGGGCCTCAGATGATGAACACAGGGTCCAGGATGGTTTATATGGGAAGAGGTGGTCCTTGAGGTATTCTGGTCCTGAGCTGTTTAAGTCTTTATAGGTCAAAACCAGCACTTTTAACTGGTTCTAAATTAGATTGGTCCTGACTAATTGGCAGTCAGTGCAGTTGGGCCAGGATTGATGTAATAGTTGTGGGTGTGTAATTTTGTGTGGATCTTAGTTTAGAGTAGTGATGGCCAAACTTGGCCCTCCAGCTGTTTTGGGACTACAACTCCCATCATCCCTAGCTAACAGGACCAGTGGTCAGGGATGATGGGAATTGTAGCCCCAAAACAGCTGGAGGGCCAAGTTTGGCCGTCACTGGTTAAAGCCAATGCCTCGTTTGTCTGTACAGCTAGGCTGGGATGTGGGCACTCAACACAGAGAAGCACAGCTCATCAGTGGCTGTGAGCCTTTGACTCTGAAGCAAATATCATTGATTTCATTAGAATGCACTTCCTTTCCAGCAAAAATGATTACTATCGGTGGCTGGGCAAATCTTTGGCTGATTTGCTGTGAGCAAGGCCCTGTGTATGACGCTCTTGTGTTTAAAAGAATTTCCTTCATATGCCTTTACAATTTTCTCATGGTTTTGTCCTGGGAAATTTCTGTAAGAGGAAGCAGAAACATTTAAATGGCACAGGCTGGGATTTATAAACTGCCTTTTGAAGAAAGCTGAGAGAACTTCCATTTCCACAATAGCTCGTGAGAGTGGTGATGACGAAACCCAGCTCATAACAACGTGCTTAGCTCACTTCTCTTGCCCTGCTAGTTATTCATTTCATTTTCCCATCATTGGAAAAGAGTCCTATTGCGGCTAACAGCCTGATCCCAACAATTTGTGAAATCTCCAGCAAGGAAAATGAGCAGCTTGCACCACTGCAAGTTCACAGCAGCGTCCTGTGACAGACCCATCCTCTAAGAGGAAACATTCTTTGCTTTAAAGGAGACTCTCCCAACCTGGGGCTCTTCAGATGTTTTAGACTATAATTCCCAGCACCCAAGTGGGGAAAAGCTGTTGATAACCAAGGCAAGGATCAGGGTTTGTGCAGCCTTCAGAAGCCCATCAGATGCTGATTAAGTAAATGGGATTGCCCCATCCCATCCAAGCCTCATGCACTAAGGTGGGAATAAAAGCCCTTATTTGGCCACTTTTAAAGCGGGTGGTGCTGTGGTGTAAACCTCAGAGCCTATGGCTTGCCGATCAGAAGGTCGGCGGTTCGAATCCCCGCGACGGGGTGAACTCCTGTTGTTTGGTCCCAGCTCCTGCCCACCTAGCAGTTTGAAAGCACGTCAAGTGCAAGTAGATAAATAGTTACCGCTCTGGCGGGAAGGTAAATGGCATTTCCGTGCACAGCTCTGGTTTGCCAGAAGCAGCTTAGTCATGCTGGCCACCAGTAACGTCTTAAGTGTATCCAGCGCCATGGTTCAAGAATCCTCCGGCGCCCCCTCCATGGGTGGCAGTAGCACGCAGCTGAGGGGCGGCGGCGGAGGATGGCGGAGCCTGGACGGCGCGCACCACCTTGCAGGGGGCTGGCCTGGGCACAGAGCCCACAGAGGGGGCTGCTCGGCCTCCCGCCCTGGACTGACCCCTCCTTGGTGCCTCCCTCCAGTGGCCGCTCCGGGATACGGTGGTGGCGCGCGGCCATTGAGCTTACTCCATGAAGCAGAATCAGCGCGACTCCTGCCTAGAGTGGGGGGGTGGACGCCGGCAGCAGCTGCTCCCAGACACCAGCCATTCAGCGCCCCTTCCGCGCCCCTGGTGGCCAGGCGCCCTGGCGCCTTGCACCACCCAGCCCGGGCCTAGAGACGGCCCTGCTGGCCACATGACCTGGAAGCTGTCTGCGGACAAACGCCGGCTCCCTCAGCCAGTAAAGCGAGTTGAGAACCGCAACCCCAGAGTCATCTGCGACTGGACCTAACGGTCAGGGGTCCCTTTACCTTTACCTTTTAATCTTATGGGGACAAGAAGGAAAAAAGGGCTGCCAGAGGAATACACCAACACTAGGACTACAGCTGAGTTCTGTCAATGACAGAGGTATGTCCCTTAGTTCGGCAGTTTTCAGACTGAATCTGAGTTATATGGTATGAAAAAATTAAGGGCTTTTTACTGGTGCTTCCCCCACCCTTAGGCAGACAGTTAAACTGCATATAAAATGGCCAGCGTAATGGGATGACGTCGTCTTAAAATAAAGCCACCCAAACCATTTTTTTAAAATCACTTTTACAATTTTCACTATGTTGTATATTATATGTTCTGTTAACGGTACAATACAATACTGTGCTATCATGACAATTATTCGTAAATGTAAAGGTCATCGAGTAAAAGCCCCACTGCATTCACTCATGATGGATCAGGGCCAAAAACAGCTGAATAAAGCTACAGAAGAAACATATTCTGAAGATGGGAAAGAACTACTTTGAATGACCTAGTAGTTCGCGTCCTTTTGTAGCTAAAAAGGGATTAATACAAATTAAGAAAAATGTGTATCATCACTACTGTTATTGTTAGCCATTACTTTTTCCTTAGTATTTCCTTTATTTTATTTGGCATGCAGAAATTTCAGGATATTAAAGCTTTTCATAAGGAGACAGAAAACCTTATATTGACACTTTTTGTAATCACCTTAACACCCACCGTGTCTCTTGGAATTCTGGTTAACACACACACCCTCCCACAAAATGACAGCACTGCTTTTTATTTAAAATCCCCCTCTGTTTTAGTATTTACAACTACATTAATATAAAAACTACAAAAGCAAGACCAGCTCTGCAATGAGGCAGAGTAAGGCTGCAGGTGCTGAGCTGCAGGGAACAGCCAGAGTTGTGAGTGTCATGTAGCTTGCCCTGTACCCTCTACACTAGCCTGCTGCCTTCAAGCACAGTGGTGGATACTGAACTTTCACCAATATTGGACTAAGATTCAGCTACAGACTTGGTGGAACACTCTCTCACAGGAGACCAGGGCCCTGCGGGATTTAACATCTTTCCGCAGAGCCTGCAAGATGGAGCTGTTCCGCCTGGCCTTTGGCCTGGAATCAGTCTGACCCCTATGTTTTCCTCCCTTATGGTTTTGATTTGGGCTACTTTAAAATGAGGCTGTATTTTAAAAAATTTAAAATTTAAACTGTATTTTAACCCGTATTTTAATTAATTGTTTTCTTTCTTTTACATTTTATTGTAATTTTACTGGTGTTAGCCGCCCTGAGCCCAGTTTTGGCTGGGGAGGGCGGGATAGAAATAAAAATTTATTATTTATTATATTATTATTATTATTACCAGTCCAGCTGGCTTCTGTATGTGCCTTGGGGGAGGGTGCCATCTTGTCCTTTGCCTCAGGCAGCAAAATGTCTTGAGCCAGCCCTGTACAAAAGGACTTTAAAATCCTCCAGTTCCATTAAAGCAATTAGAAGACATATAAATAGACATATAACCTTGCTGTGATTTGCACTGGATAAATCACTGCCAGATTAAAGTTGAATCCATACTGAGGAGTATCTCTCCCCAAATATGCTCATGCCTTACGATATTTGGACAAGGTTCTTCCCTGTCTCTGATGCGCATTATGTGGTGATGTGAGAAAGGACCTTTACTGCAGCGGCTCCCCAACTTTTAAATGCTCTCCCCTTGGAAGCACACTTGGTACAAAAATTGTCAAATACAGACTTGCCTACCTGTGAAATCAGAGTTTTAGTGTAGCACCAACTGTGGTAGACAGCCTGCTGCTTTTTTACCTGCTCTTGTTGTGAACTTGGGCATTTAATGTCGCCAGTCTCATGCCGTGGAAAATTCTTCCAACAGAGATTGGCGGAATCTCGCTTCTGACTCTCAGGCATCCGTAGAATAATTTTTCATGTTGACGGGTCTATGCAATCATTTCAACGGATAGCCAGTCATTTTAATTATGGTTGTGTATTGCTTTAAATGTTTTCGAGATGAGCGCCGCAACCCCAGAGTCGTCCGCAACTGGACCTAACGGTTTTGTATTTTTTGGGTATTACTGTACACTCCTGGTTTTTAATGACCAGGGGGTACATATAAATATTTTGATAAATATACTCCAGCTTTATGGCTACCTTTATGTAAATTTATGGGATCTGTATCTTGTACCCCAACCTGGGTTCTGAGAATGAAGGGTGGGGGTTATAAGTATTCTTAATACACAAGCAAATCAAGTATAAATCAAGGCCATTTCTCTCCAGCAGACTTTCTTTGCTTCTTTTATTTTGTCTCCTCAGTCAGTTTTGATCTGTGTTTTCCCGTACATCTGCTGTCTAGTCCAAGAATGCTCCAGGTCCTCCCACCCGCCTTCTGCAGAAGCAGTTCTGCAGAATGTGGCAGGCTGTAGAGTCAAAACGCTCTGCAATGTGAAGTGAAACAGCTGCCTGTAATCACTTGCACAAGCGAAGACTTCGGGGCTTTGGTTTCAGTCCTCATCTGCCTGGAATCTTGCATTTCCTGTGTCCAGATCAAGTGTCAGACACAATGCAGATGCCGTATTCCTGGTTTCATTGTGCCGGGTCTTCTCTTTCATAAGTGCTCTGCACACTTTTTAAGTCGATAGTGTTTTGGGGAGCCTTTGCTCAAAGTCAAGTTAAGTGTCATGCCTTCAGAAAGAGGTATGTGTATGCACAATGCATGCTTTGGAGCCATTTCTCCAGCCAAAGGGAGGGGGTGATTAATGGAGAAGTTACATTGCTCACCAATAGGGAGGAACAAGCCCCTCGGAATGTCAAGTACACACAGCTGCTTGCAGCAAAGAGAATTTCATTCACCTCATTTCCTTAATGCACCTTGACCGTCACCTAATGAGAACATCCGTCTCTCACAATTCTATTGTATACTTCACTTAGCCGGGCTTGCTTTATTGAACTGTCACTGAACTGAACAGTCAGTCCTTTGCCGGCACAGACACCTTGGCACATAAGACTGCAAGGGGAGACAACAAACATGGGATGTTATGTCCCCGGGCAGTTCTCTCTGAGGACGGGGATTAGCTACATAGATGGCAAGAAATCCTCACTTCCTTTCAAGCCCCATAACAAAAACATGCATGGTTTTGAACATAATGATTTTATACTCCAGACGTAGGTGAGACAACAGGAGAACGAACATAAAACCAAAGCTCAGGAATCTACTTTGTCCCGTGGTGCGTGGCTTGGGTCACTTGCTTGAGCCACCTGAAGTTGTGTGCAGTGCTGCGCAGTTATTGGCTACATTATTTGTTTACAGTATTTCCTGTACCTCTAACACCTCAGGGCAGGTGGCACTGTTTCTTTTTGGAGCCAAACAGGTTGTTTTGATCCAGTTACAGTAAGGCAAGGTACCCACCTCAGGCAGCAGGTGGGGAAAGCAATTTAAAATGAGCTTGTAGCTCTTGGCAGGGCTGCCAGCAAGGGCAGAAGAAGGGAAGTGGCAGAGTGGGATGAGAAAACACTAGGCCATATCATTTTGCGTGTTCAGACCTTTAAACCTCCCCCTTAAATAAATTCGCACAAGACTCGCACAAGTTTTATTGATTACAGCAAGTGAGTGGTTGCATAGGCTCTGGTTTGACTAGCTCCCTGCATCGTTGCAGGTAACACCAGCATAGGGTCAGCCTAGGGTGAACAACTGGATAGGCGGCAAGCCGGGAACAGGCTATGTCCACCACCCAGGTGTCCCCCTCCTCACAGGGTTGACCAAACCATTGAGTCCCTGGATTCCTTTAACGGAATACCCTTCACATAGGGATGGCGAGAGTGTTCTCCCATCCCTATAACCTGAACCAGAGCCTATCCACAACCTTACAAGTTGTGACGAATTGCTACATGGCAGGCAAAACCCAAATGGTAACAGCCAATCAGCCAAGTGAGGGAAATTCCTGCCATGCCCCTGTCCCAACGACAGAAGACACACGACAGCATAGCAAGGTCAAGCACACAAGCCCTAAAAGTAGGGAGAGGTGGGTGGGTGTTCCGATGCACGCACCGAAAGAGGAAGCTCTGCATCACGTGCATGGGTATATATAGGTCCCTTGATCCATTTAGCCTGTGTCCCATTGGCCTGATCAAACCCTGCAGCAAGGGACCTACCAATTGGGTGTTGTGGCTATTCAATCAATCATACCCACCCACAACACAGGTCTCACTGCAACATGGGCCCTCTTTGAGGGAGGACATGATTAACTGCCACAGGGTGCAATTTGTGGCACCTGTGGCTGGATATAGAGCACCTGGCATGGAGCCTAGTGACAAAGGGTAGAAACCTACGGTAGCAGCCACTGGGCCAGCCTGGAGTCAATGAACTTGCCTCAGCTAGTGTCTGGAGCCACAGGAGTAGGTCAGTAATTAAAAAAAAAAACACCAGTGTCAGTGAAGTTAATTATCCAGCCAGTCCATGACAGCAATGCTGGCTGGAAGAAGTAGGGCTGGAAGCAGCAGAAATGGAATAACAACAGTGAGGGACTGGCCATGAGCCAGGTAGCCTGCATGACTACACTTTTGCTACAGATGAGGCAGTCAGGCTCCTCCATCTTTGAATCTTGGGTGTAGCTCCATAGCCAGGTCTGCATCCTTCTGCCCAGTATGCAAGCATGCACCAAACAGACCCAACTTCAGAAGGGAGGGAGGGAGGGAGGGTGCTGGGAGCAAACTGGTCAAGTGTTGGAAGTGCTGCCTATCACCACTCTTCTCCAGCAGCTAGGGTTTCACGTGCTCTCAAGGTGACTTCAGAACATAAGAAAAGCCTGCTGGATGAAGCCAGTGGCCTTTCTAGTCCAGCACCTTGTTTTCACCATGGCCAACCAGAGGCCTGTGGGAAGCACACAAGCAGGATGGATGTGAGCTCAAGAGCCCCCTCCCCCTTCTGTGGTTTATAGCAACTAGTATTTGGTTGTCTTTCCCTAGTGAGTTGGCATCCCTACCTTCACACAATAATGATTACCAACCTTTTGGGGGCTGTGGGCATGTTTGCATTGGAGATACTGCTGAGGGCACCACATGCACACAAAATTACCAAGAACAAGCCACATCATATTCTACAGGCTACAACAGAATGCTTCTTTCAATACTATTTTTTTGGGGGGGGAGACCCTGTGGCTAGAGGGAAGGCTCCAGCAGGCATATGTGGCCTGTGCGTGACATCTTGGTGACTCTTTCAATGACCTAAAGCAGGGTTTCCCCAAACTTGGATCTCCAGCTGTTGTTGGACTACAACTCCCATCATCCCTAGCTAGCAGGATCAGTGGTCAGGTATAATGGGAATTGTAGTCCAAAGGCACAAGTTTAGGAAACCCTGGCCTAAAGAAATCAGCTTCCTGATATACATCTCACAGAGAGCTCTCAGAGGGATTCACTTGTATGAAACAAATGTTTAAAAACATGTGTTTATAAGTGTCATGTGTCTTAAGGCACAATCCAACTGAAGTTCAGCATTTTTCAGCCCCATTGTCAATGGTGAATGTAAGCATATCTCTTCCACTTCAATGGATGAACTTTGGCTAGACAATGCCCCCTTGACATGTATTATACTGGGCACACACTGAATATATAACATGTACATTCTGAACTATGGATTATATGAACAACATCTGCTAAGAATATTTTGTTTTATAATGTTTTTTATTAATTTTTTATATAAACACAGACAAAACACAACAATATGTATATTTTCTGTCCCTCCATCCTCCCTTCCCCCACCAGTCCACTTCTGCCACCAGTAGGACCAGT
Organism: Zootoca vivipara; assembly: GCF_963506605.1. Classification (NCBI taxonomy): domain Eukaryota; kingdom Metazoa; phylum Chordata; class Lepidosauria; order Squamata; family Lacertidae; genus Zootoca; species Zootoca vivipara. The sequence continues at coordinate 28,304,553 of NC_083286.1, read as the reverse complement.
AGGCGTTGAGAGCCGAAGGGGTCCATTTTAGGGCTAAGTTCGTCCTCCCCCCCTCCTCCACCCCCGCCCCCCCTGCCACCAGGAGGCCAGGTGCGGAAGAGTAGCATGGTTTGGATTTCCCCCAGCTGTTCCTTAAACACACACATATAAAACAAACAAATAAATTTACCAATTCTTATATCTTAACATTATGCTTATGGGTTCTTCAAATCTCTTCTTCCTGGTCTTCTTAATTTCTTAACATAATTATGGCGGATTTTCTATTCATGACTAAAATCTTTTCCTTTAAATATTCACATTATCCTCCTCCTTTTTCGTGCCCCCTCCCCACGGATCCCCTCCTGCCACGAGGTGAATCCATGAGGTGCGGCCTTCCAAAGGAGATCCATTTTTGTATCTGGGTTTCCCTCCACCCCCTCCTCCCCCCTCAGAGCACCCCCTGCCACCAGGTGCTTTCAAGTAAAGAGAGGAAGAAAGGTGGCTCTCTGCCCAGACACCAACACCTGCTAAGAATATTTGGGCATTTGGGGTCCCTGGTCTCACTATAAAAACTGAATTAGATGGGTTCAGATTTATACAAGTCTCGTAATGTTTTGGTTTCGTAAGCGAATTTGCAAATCTTGCTGTAGTGGTGATTAATTAGAGGGGGAAACCCCAAAATATTCTGGTAACTCCCCTTTTTATCAAACTGGACCTTCAAGATAGCTTACAGAAATATAAAATGTAGAACATTAATTAAAATTAGGAAATGCCTCTAGTTCTGCTGGCTCCATATGTCCCCGGGGGGGGGTATTAAACCTGATTCAGTCTGCAATCCTCAGCATACTTATTAGGAAATAAGTTCCCAATAAACTCAGTGGGACTTGCAACTAAATATACTTCGGATCAGGCTGCCACTCAGCAAGAGAGCATCTCTCAGTATTCAAAGCATCCTTGGGGATCCTATGATAAATGACAGTACAAATGCTTCGAGGATGTGATGTTACTCGTTCGATCCATAGGGATAGCACTGCAGTTACTGGGTGTAACTTCACTGGAGAATATGCAGCATACGAATGACCCTGGAGAGAAACAGGTGCCACAGAAGGAGTGACAGTAATCTTATGTAGCAATTATTAAGAAGGAGGAGGAGGAGGAGGAAAGATGGGAATGCATAGGAATTTTTAAATCTTGCCTTGTTCAACTGTACATTTCCATACAGACTTAATGAAATTTGTTTCATCTAGCAAATCAACAATTAAATGTGCAGCTCAGTCCTGTGCATCAGAAGTTCAGTGAGACTTGCTCCCAGGTAAGTATGCAGTGGATTGCAGCCTAAATGTTTAAAACAAACAGGAAGCCTCTCGTTCTTTTTTTCAAAAAAAGAAAAGTAAGAGCATTTAAAAGAAAATATACTATTGAATTCTTTTCATTTGATTTTTGCACAGTCTGGAAATCATTTGATTTATGAATCATTCGGCATTAACTCGTCTACAACATCTTTACAAACAACTTTCTGATCAATGGAGCTTTGAAATATGCGTAGTATGATAATACTAAATGTTCATTGCTCTCAAATCCAGCTCTCTGTTTACTAAGCGTAAAGACAAGTGCTGACTAAAGTACTTTCGCGGTATACCTCTCCTGTTCCAGTGCAGGGACAATTATCTCCTTCAATTTTTAATGGTCTAATCCTAAACAGACAGTGCTACAAGTATAGGCAGCAGTCCCATTAATGTGCTGTTAATTTTCGAGCTTACTAGCTAAAATGGACTATAGAGTTACTGAAAATGAGCAGAAGCACATTTCCCCAAGGTAAAATTCACTCTGCAGTTTCTGTATAATGGGATTAAATCTTTTCCCCATAGTTCTGTTTAATGGGTTAAATCAGTTCACTCCCCAATGTTCATCTGGTAAATATATCTTCTCTATGTGCCATGGAAGGCTTAGAAGACTCAACTGTCAGGAAGCTAGCTAGAAGAGAACTTTATTGTTGCTCTTAAACAAGGCAGAACAGCAACCGGAAACTCTTAACGTCACCCAGATACATGTCCAGTGCCACCTAGTGATTAAACTGTATAATGACACTATCCACCCAGTGGCTGTACATTATTACACTTATTGAGACAAAGTTTAGGCTTACTGAATGAAATTAGGTGTGGTTTCCCTCAAGCTTCCATGTGTTTTCTCTCTTTTTCAGTTGACATCTGAAACGACAGCACTTCCCATGAGACTACCTTCTGTTACGAAAACAGGGGTTATTATTATCTTTACATTTTTGTATTAGAGCATATCTTAATGCAAATATTATATCGGGACTAAAATCAGCCTTGGGGTGAATGCGTAGGTGGAAAGGGGAACATTATAATGGGTTATATGAAGATGCAGAGGCGTTGGCAAGCAGAGCAAGAATGGGATACTGCCCCCTAATAAACAAATATTTTTGCAATAATTTCTTTAAAAGTAAAAAGACTTTGCTTTTATTATGAAAAGAAAATCAATTGTCATGAGCATGAAGGGCAGCCACCCCAGTTTCTTGATTTATAGAAAAGCACAGCCAATGGCACCATGAGGTTTCCAGAAGCACTAGAACGAAAGAAAGAACACTCACAAAAAACCATCAGTCAGATTTTTCAAATATTTTTTTTTAAAAAAGGCAACCACTAAAAGTGTGTACCCCATCCATGATAAAGTTGTTGAATTTTTCTCTCTGGGTTGATAATTATCAAATGCAATTTCTTTTCGCAATGATTAATGGGAAACGGTCAAAACAAAATGCAGAATAATTTTTTCTTGAATAGCACAACTCTGTGCCGTATTTTGAATTACACTTGCAAAGGAAGGAAAGCCTTGACTTTTAGTACTAGTCTCCCTAGATTTCCTGTAAAATATTTCCTCCTAACTATGTGATGTAATATTGAGGCTGCACATATTCAGCAAAATTATGGTCTGTTACCATGTCAAATTGCTGCTGGGTTTTTAACGCCACATCCACACGTGCAAAGCTCCTTGTAAGTAGAAAACTAGATCATGGGGAAAGTTTCTGACCTAGCTCTTTTCCATTATGCCTTAGGTTTTTTGATGTGCAGGGATATGAATTTATTTGGAAAGCATTCAAAAGCACAATCTTCCACTTTTTAAAGTCTAAAATCAATGAGGATTAATATTCATTTCTGCCTTCTGCATTTGATATGTGTTGCAAAGCAAAAGCTCCGAATGCTCATCCTCATCTCATCCAGTTCAAAACCTTGAATGTGACCTTTTAAGGACAGCTTTCCCACATGTTCTTATTTTTCCACTTCTGTTTTAACCCAATTTAATGATGAGATTGGCTGTAATCCAGTACATGCAACTTGCATTGAGCAGCATCCATTAACTCGAAGTTTTACAAAAGAAAGACAAATTGTTTACTTCAGCTAATTTTATGACAGAAAATGTTGTATTATCTACTACAACTGAAATTACCAAGGGTATTAGATCTGAAGTCTCTGGGAAGACTTTCATTGCAGCTCATGAAGCCAAAATTCAATGCTTTGTCTGTGCCTCCCATATATCCCAAGAAGATAACACAGGGATAAAACCCATTTTCGCATTAAAATGCAAAGCTTGGCTGCAAATCTGATTATTTAAAGCCTTATTCTATACAAGCTATTAAAGTATATGTTCCAGAGTTTTAAGGTTGCTCCGTGTTCTTCATTAGTCTCTCTAAGTTACACTGTAGATCTTGGACGGCTAATTAAATATTAAAGGTAATATTAATGGAAAAGAACAAAGCATAATGAATATTCCTCAGTTTATTAGAGAAAGTAATGAAGATTGATGTGTCTAGTGCGAAGTATTTTGATAAGGGATAAAAAGTTAGACTATATTAAATGACTCTCTTTTGTTTTGCATCATAGGGCCAATAGGATACTGTACTGATTTCTGCTGCTCCTCCCCCCCTACTTTCCTCATTAAGCTCTTTAAGATAAGCGTGGAGAATAGAAGTACCAAAAAAGCAGGGAGAAAATAGGCTATAGGAAGGAGTTTCCATCTTGTCAGAACAGTGAGGTGTGAATCTGACACCTACAACTGAGAGAGCTCTTCAAAGCTGCTCCTTTATTTGTGAACATGGCCTTTGTGTCGGACCATTGTGACACTAGTTATAAGAACATCCCCCCACTCTCCAGTCGTCAGCAGATGTCGAACTTGGTCCTGATGTTGTTAATGTAATTAAAATATTTTAAAAGTTATAAACTAATTTATGAGGCAATCAAGCCGATTTCTTAAAAATTAGAAACATTTTGATAGATACAAATCATTGAAGACCCCTCTCTTAATGAACCCTATAGCCATAGCTGCCAAGTTTTCGCTTTTCTCGCGAGGAAGCCTATTCAGCATAAGGGAAAATCCCTGTAAAAAAGGGATAACTTGGCAGCTATGCCTATAGCACCAGTCCTATACACATTTTTAGATTATTGTAGTTAGTTTCTAAGTAAGATCTAAGGCTGTTTTCAGATGACCTGATTACTGAGCATTCATCCGGACTTGTTTGCACAGAGTTTATGGGAAGGTTAGTGGACATCGACAATTTATTAAGCATTTCTTCATATTTCCTTGTGGGGAGGTCAGATTAAATTGTTATCCCACACTTTACAGTCCATTTTCTCGTCACTTTCCTTACCACAAGAAGCCTGGTTTGTTTGTTTTGTGTGTGTGTGTGTGTGTGTGCAACCTGCGTTTATGGGTATGTGACTTAATCCCGCCCCAAAATAACAACACCTTGAAAGCACCCTACAAAACAAGGTGTAATGTAGAGAACCAGCACAGTCTATTGGTTAGAAAACTAGACTTCAGTTTAGGGAACCTTGGGGATGCCCTAAAATAAGGATACACTTCATGTCCTTGTCCTTGTCCTCTTTGACAACCTTCATCTATTTCTCATTGCTCAAAGGGAAATACACTCCAGCACTGATGAAGTAGCAACACTGGTAGTGCATTGAGACATATTGTTTTACTAATTTCCCTACAGGCAACATAAATAATACATATTAATTTTAATGTAAATAATACATATGAATTTGGGGGGTGGGTTTCAAAACAAAGAAACAAACAAACCACTTTCCAAAATATATAGTTTTTTTGTATGTTATTTTCATTATATATATTACTTTTATGCACTTTTACAAAATATATGCAGTTTTTTAAACATTGGTTGGTTGGAGAACTGCATCACAAAATTTGGATAAGTACACATTTCAAAGGCTGGCTGTTTTTCAGTTTTCATATTGTTTCAGTTGCGTTTAGACCTTTAAACCTTCCCCTATAAATAAATTCAGGCAAGACTCAAATTCTGGTTTGGTTTTTGGCAGAATTTAGGCCACAACTTTATTGATTACATCAGGTGAGTGGTTGCATAGGCTCTGGTTTGACTAGCTCCCTGCACCCTTGCAGGTAGCACTGACCCAGGGCATCAGCCTAGGTCAGCCAAGGGTGAACACCTGGAATGGCGGAAAGCCGGGGACATGCTATATCCACCACCCAGGTGTCCCCCTGGACTCAGGCACGGGCACAACCCCTCTCAGGGTTGACCAAACCACTGAGTCCCTAGATTCCTTTAACAGAATACCCTTCACATAGGGATGGCGAGAGCGTTCCCCCATCCCTATCACCTGATAGGGTGTTGTGACGATTTGCCACGCAGCGGGCGAAACCCAAATGGCAACAGCCAATCAGCCAAGTGGGGAAAATTCATGCCGTGCCCCTGTCCCAACGACAGGCGACACACGGCGGCATAGCAAAGTCAAGCACAAGCTCTAAAAGTAGGGAGAGGTGGGCGGGTGTTCCGATGCACTGATCAAAAAGAGGAAGCTCTGAGTCACGTGCATGGGCATATATAGGTCCTTTGATCAGTTTGGCTAGTGTCTCATTGGCCTGATTAACCCAGCATCAATAGGGTGTTGTGGCTATCCAATCGTACCCACCCATAACACAGGGTTTGGTTGCCAGGTCGCACCGCAACCATGCCCTCTTTGAGGGAGGAAACGATAAAGTATTACTGTATTTTGGTAAATTCCACTTTAAATGTAAGGTGAATAGAATTTCTACTCCATCCCTAATTATGACTAATTGCATAGTTAGTTGTCAACCTTGACTTAAGAGTCTTAATTTGAGACTAACTTTTGTCATTAGCTGTTCCATTCATTTCAATGGCACTTGGTCAAGGTTAATTAATCATAGCTGGATCAGCACCTGTGGCTTTAACTGCACTACTGTTTTCAACTCACCTGACCTGTATTGACACTTAACTTTGTCAATGGGCCTCAATATCACTGAAGAGGTAAGCCTGAGTCTGGGACACACCACTTCACAGTGCAGGTGGATTCTCATATCTACACACACACACACACACACACACACACCCTACACACACACACACACCCTACACACACACACACACACCCTATACATATGGATCTAGATATCAACAAGCAGAATTGGACCATTGCCTTCTCCTTGAAAGGAGCATTGCAACATACTGAAAAGATTTGTGACATGGGCTCATAGGCACACTCACTCCATGAAAATTATTAGATATGTCACCATTTTGCAGAAGGATTCAAGGGGAGGAACTCCACAAAGCAAATAAAGTTTGGGGTTTTGTTAAGCTTCCGTTTTAAAATTAGATTAAAAGGTATATATTTGGATTACTTTCTAGCATGGTAATTTTATGAATGCAGGAATACATTGGGGGAGCATGCAATCATGGGAGCCCCTACACCAGGATTCCTCACCCTCTGCCTTCCAGATGTTTTGAGACTACAGTTCCCATCACCCCTGACCACTGGTCCTGCTAGCTAGGGATCATGGGAGTTGTAGGCCAAAGACATATGGAGGGCCAAGGTTGAGGAAGCCTGCCCTATGCCTACCTAGAGAGGGTCTAAAGTGGTACAGTCCATTTATAGGTTTAAGATATTTATGAGAATCAGGCCCTCGTGTCAGGTTTATATGAACGAAATCCTCAAAAGCACAGTCTGCTAATTATTATAAGCATAGACCTAGCACTAGAATGGCATGTGATGCTGCAGACAGACTGAAAACCCATTGTCTGAGGAAGGTTGCATAATTCTCCCCTACCTGTATTTTATTAGACTAAATGCTTTTATTCCAAATTCTGTTCACGAAAAGGTTAAGAGGAAACTTTCTCATACATTTCAATAGTCCTGATCTCTGCAGATAATTGATTATCAGTGATAATATTATAGCAGTAAATAGTGTATGATGGGGGGAGGGTGGAAATCCCAGACCTTGGATCTTTGTGAATTGGGTAAAAATATTGATTTTCATTTTGTTCAAAGAGCTTCAGTGAGTGATTTAAGAGCTTAACATCTATATGAGTTTGGCCGTGTCCCCAAAATAATTCATTACATGGTGGTTATTATTCTGCATTTGCAATTAATCAGGTTGGTAAAGTGCTTCATTTGGTGGGTATGTATTGTTAAAATAAATCTGGAAACACTAACCTTGTCACGTTCAGGGGTCGAGTGTGGGAATGAATCTTTAGAACACAGAGGGTAAAATACTTAAAGGCGTAGCCACAAGAGATTTCGGCTGGACAATCAGAATTTATTTTCTAAGCGGATGGTGTACCCAGCCAGCGCCATGGCATGTTTTAAGGTCTCCTTAACCTGTCTGAGCAAATTGTATAAATCACGGCAATAAAATCTTCCCCATTCAAAATGCTAGCGCTGAAGAGCACTGACCAGCTTTTGACCTCCTATTCTGGGCCCCAACTGACCCTAACTTAGAAGTTCAAATGGTCAACAGCAGGTCACTGAGGGCAGTTACAGAGCCATTTTAATTTCAGTTTGATTGTAAGGTTAAATCTATGCAATACAGGTACGCTTTCCGGCCTTCTCTGGTCTTTCTGCTCACTGGAGAACATGTGGATCTCATGAAGCAAGTGACAGCTACAGCCTATGTTATGTTTTTCTCCCTCCCTCCACCATTCCCCTTAAAATAAATGTAAAGGGGAGGGGAAAATCAAACAGGTTGCTTTCCTTCTGGCATAAACCAAGTTGGTCGTTTATCAGTATAATGGATCTATGGACAGCCTTAAACAATTGTCAAACATTCTTTTAAAAGCCATTAATTTTTTCAACTAATATATATCTGTTTTGTGCATTTGTTGAACCCTTCACTTGTCATTGCAAAGGGCCTGTAAAACTAAGCAGAGGCCTGATCAGTTTTCAGTGAGCTCTGAGCCTCAGAGTTCACCTGGGTCACCCACAAGATTTATGAGACTTAGTACCAATGTCTGATTGGAACTGTTAGGCCTAGAGAAAGCTGACTCTCCCTCCCCTGCACACCGAGTCCAGTAACTCCACTCATACATTCCCAGTGGCTGTCAGAGAGGCAGCAAAATTGATGGCCTGTACAGATACCAAAGTGGACATCAATAAAAGGAGATGGATGTGAACCAGTCGAATGACATACCTCACTGCTGGGGTGGCTGGGGAGAGGGGGGAACAGGTTAAAAAAACACTGGAAAGTTATTTATTTAAGCTTCAAGGACAAGGAGTTAGTCACTACTTGCTTAAGGATTTAATCTTCAAATGCCCTATATGCTGGATTTCATCATTCTCTAGTTAGCATACGTGCACAAAGTCAAATTATTGCAGTGGCTAAGTGTCTTAGCACTTGGCTCAAGTATAGGAAATAATATGTAAAAAAAGAAAAAAGATATCATAGAGTACTACAGAACTCATTATACACTGACAAAATTGAGGATACCACTGAAATAAAGCTATACAAGCCATTTTGATGAAAGAGGAAATGAGTATCCTTTTTTATAAACAGCCACCAAATTGGCTCTAAGGGAACATCACCATTGCAATCTGTAATGAAACCTTACAAATGCAATCCTTACAATAAATGTGGAGGCTTTATTTGGAGCAGTTTGCCACCTTAAATTAATTTGCTCTGCTCTTCGTGTGTCTTTATTTCATTTATTTTCATGTTATGTCCATGAAGATAAAGGTGAAAGGAAAAACCAAATAAACCCAAGGCAATGTCTTTCTGAAAAGCACCCCTCTATCAAATGCTGTCTTGTACCATATGACACATGGTCAGCCAATGTAAATTAGCATGTGTGCCACTAAAACTGCTTCATCTCACAGCATTTGTAAGAATAATAATTGCAATAACAATGAATTTAAAATTATTTTTATTGAAATCCACACCCTACCAATTGGTGGCTTAGGCATAATACACAAAAATAGTTTAAAGTCCTGTTAAGATGGTACTTAACTCCTACAATGTTAAAACAAACATGTAAATCAATAAGTGGCCTATATTATAAGGGCTGTAGCAAAAAAGGAAACTTTATGCAAGTCTGGTGGAGCTGCACAAATTTAAGGGTTTACAGCTGTATGTGTGCAGAACCTATTTCACATGTTCTCCCAAACACAATAATTATAGAGTGGTGAGCATGCAGTTTCAGGAGGAGCCAGCACACAGTGCACAGTGGACTTCTACACAGGATTAGGGTCTTCCTGGAGAAGGTGGAGCGAATGAGGCACTTTTGTACATATCTGATGAAAATTCTCCTGCAATGCTATTTTAGAAAGGATCATAAAAGTAGATGCCTCTTTTATGCATAACAGATCTTATGTGATAAAAAATGGAATTAGCATTCCTTTTATCTGCAGTTAAACAACTGATTGCCAGAATATGGAATATGGAAATCTGAGTTGCCTCCATCTCTGTGCTCTGCTCCAACCCAACCTCGGGCATTAGATGTCAATCCTGTTATAGCCAATCAAGTATGAATGTAGGTATGTATTTATTATAAGACAACTTCTGTCCTAGCTTTCCAATGAACACATGTCACTCAGGCTGACTTACAAAAGTTTCAATCACAAATTAAAACCACAATAATAAAGAAAATACAATGGAGGCAGGCAGAACAGATAATAAATAAATAAAATTTAAATATAAACATTATCTTCCCAGCAAGGCAAAAGCCTGCTAGAACAAAAAGTCTTTATTAGCCAGTAAAGGGGGGGGGGAATAAAGAGAGAACCATTCAAACCTCATAGTGCTTAAAGTTCCATCATTTGGGTCTAGCCCCAGAAAAAGCCCTGACCAGTGTCACAACCAATCTTGTTTCCACGATAGGTGAGGCACAGCAAAGGGCCTCTCAAGCAGATCTTAAACAACAGAAGAATGATACCAAGGGGACAGGTGGAGGACACTTCAATTATCCTTGACACAAGAGCCTTAAAGATATTTACTAACAACTAAGAAGAGAGAGACCTGTGGGATCAGACCAAAGGCCGATCTAGTCCAACACTCTATACTCACAGTAGCTAACCAGATGGCCATGGAAAGCCCACAAGCACATATTGAGTACCACACCACAGCACTCTTCCAACCTGCAGTTTCTAGCACCTGGTATTCGGAGGCATACCGAGGCAGTGGAGGTAGAACATGGCCATCATAGCTAGTTGCCATTGATAACCTTATTCTCCATGTATTTGCCTAACCTTCTTTTGAAGCCATCAAAGTAGGTGGCCATCACTACCTAATGTGGGAGTGACTTATGTCTGGAAACAAATCCAGCCAGTGCAGCTGTTGCAAGATAGGTATAGTGTGATCCCATAGGTGAGTGCCCACTAATACCCACCACTAATATGCTGCATTCTGGACCAAGTGAAGCTTTGAAGACTCTTCACAAGTGATCCCAAATCAAATGTAATGGAATAGTCCAGCCTAGTTTTAATGGAGGCATAGATTATACAGTAAAGAAGGTTCTAAAAGAACTAATTCATTAAAATTCACCTGTTGAAGAGATCCTTCAAGGCACTACTAAACTAGCAGTTTTTGTATCTGTTCCAGCTTTCATGAAAGAAAAACAATGGAAAAAAACACTTCAGAGTATGCTAGGGAAAGTGATATTGTTGTACAATTCCGATTACTATCTCTGGTTTTTCTTTTAAAAAAAAAAGCCAAAGGAACCAACAAAGGAACGATTTCCAAGACTTCTTCCATTTTTATGCTCAAAGTGTTTATTTGCCCTCTGGGACATTTCCTGCATTCTTATGTATTATGTAAATGAGATCTAAATCTAAAATGTGATCTGTGTACTTGGAAGCATTATGCATTCAACCATGTAAAAAGAAATGGCAGATTCTCCAGATCATGATGTTTACAAAGGACTTTTTTCTGTGTACTTACAGTACTCTGAATTGATAGAGCTTTCCCAGTGAAGAAACAAATGGTCTGAGGCGGTGCAAGTAACAAACATAGAGATAACAGAGTAGAAAATATACCCATGAAATATTAAATATATGCTGTTGATAGTAGAGCTGAGCAATGAAAGCCAAACTACATAAGTACTAATTCACTGACCCAGCTTTGTTTGGATGTCACTCTCAGTAATGAATACACATTCATTTTATAGAGGTATAGTGAGCCATAGTCCATTGTTTGCCTCTGATCAGGGGGTGCCTCACCCACAATTCCTGGCTTTGAGGAAGGAATGTCCTCAAAGTCTTTACCCTCTATTCAAGATATCTATTCAAGATCAGAGCTATGTGTGCCACAAGCTTGTCATTCACCCCCTAAATTACCCTCAGATACATCAGAGGACACCATCCCGTTTCCAGATTCAGCTGTTGGCCAGTCATCTTCTGTACATTGAACAGAAGAGCTGGGGCATTTATTCTCCTTTCTGTCAGGCAGCAATATGTATTGGGACAGTGCTGGGGCTGAAACAAGAGAGGTTGTAAAGAATCCTCCTCATACCACTTCAAATAGATGCATATCACTGTCCTAGAAATTATCTTTCAATATGACTTTAGGTTTCTTTTGAATAGCTTGCAGCAGAATCTTCTAAAACAGTGGTACTTCAGTTTTCGAACATAATCCATTCTGGAAGACCGTCCAAGTTCTGAAACGTTCAAAAACTCAAAACAGAAAACTCAATACGGAAGCCGCGTTTCATGTTCGACATCCGAGGCGCGTTTGAAAACTGAAGCATTTACTTTCGGCATTATGGCATTCAAAAAACGAAATGTTCCTCACCGGAGATGCTCGAAAACTGAGGTACCATTTTTTACTGTCTCCTTCTCAAAAGTTAACATAGGCAGCCTCCATCCATCTGAGCCCTCTCTACACCCATTTGTCTCCTCGTGCTCTTTAATTACTTAGATATGCTTTCAGTCTCACTTGTATCCTGGCTTTTCATCAGCTGCTGATCTTGCTGCATATGCCTTTTTATTATGCCCCTGATCTTGACCATCAAGTCACACTTTGTACCTTCCGGGAAACCTCTTTCCTCACATAATGGAAACGGCCATGCTGTTTGCAACCTTTCTGCATCATAATGGTCCTTTTGGTGATGTCTGGGACACTGTGGAACTATTAAAGAAATCATTTTAATCTATCTTAAATATTTCAAATACATATTCATTTTTATTCATCAGTGAAATTAGACCAGGATAAAAGATGATTAAGCCTGATTTAAGCTTAACTCATCGCAGTCATCATGACTTGGGAGCTATATCTATAGGAGAGGCAAAGATTCTCCTCCTTGCTTCTAGATAAAGGCACTATTACATCGATCAGCCAGGCCTGCCAAACACTGATCTCTTTCCAAATATGTGGGAAGCCCAACTGTTAATCAGAAATCAGGTAAATGCTCTTCTTCAATAACGCAATCAATAGCAAAGCAGGGTTTTGAAAACATGCAATATTTCATTCCCGAGAAAGGGTTTGTAGGAAATATTTGGGGGAAACACACACAATATGCACATCCATACCCTTGATGAGCTTAAAAATGAGCATATCAAGAGGAGGCATATATCTGCTAATGTATATCATACAACAGAGATATATATTTTAATGCATGTGAAAATATTGCTTGAATAGGGGGAATGGCCTGGGGAGAGTCATGAGGACCAGACAGAGAGTTCTGGAGGGTTGTAATTGCCCCAGGCCTGAAGTTTACCACTTGAATGTATGAAAGAGCCGCTATTGGGCTTCCATGTGACTGAGAGCCTCACCAGTCACATGGAACATCCTAAGCCCAGTGCTTTTTTCCCTTAAAAATGTTTAAGAAATGTCATTTTCCTACTCATACTGAAATACTGTCCCTCAATGAGGCCAAACTTAGATTCACAAACTGTTTAGGGGTATGCATATCCCTGTGTACCCCCAGAAAAAAGCACTGGTAGTGCCTTATGTTCATACTTAGGTCATAGGTCATGGCCAGAGGGGTGCACTAATATTGGGAGCAGGTCTGGATAGCACAGTTCTGCTCCTGTCCACATCTTCAGACAATGCCTGGAGGGGCTAATCCTGCAATGGTCAGTCACCACTAACATTTCCTCAAAAGCAACATAATGGGGCTTAAACTTTTGGTGAATTATTCCCTTTAGAGTTATGAGTGACCAGGCCTTTCAAAAAACAGTAAGAAATAGAAAGCTGATTAATGATCATCAGTAGAATTTAAATAGATAACAAGCTGGATAATGCCACAAACCATAGCTGTGATCCTAAGCAAACAACAGGCCATGTTTTGTTGAAATCACTGAGAGTTTCTGAATGAACCATGCTTAGATTTCTTGATTATCAATATTGCAAAGCCCAGTACCAACACAGGTTTCAGTGATTTACCTTGGCTATCCAATCTAGCATTTGCAGCTGATGCATTAATTTCCAAGCATGTGTTAAGCTACAAGTTTCCAAGGATGTGCATTCCATTTATCTTTGCTTTAGTGAGATTGACATGGTGAATTATGAAGTCAAACCCTAGGCTACAAGATGCCTATAAAGATTAAGGCATTTCCTCCTTTCCCTAACAATTAGCAACACTACGCTGCTAAACAGAGATCAATTGTAATTGGGAAACTGAAAGAAGACAATAAACAAATTACTTGTGTTTTCACTGAAGCCTGTTGGTTTACAAGACCAACTGTTATTTAATCCCAAAGCCTTGTTGTAGGCTGTAAATTACCCATTACAGTTGTCACTGGGCCCTGAACAAGAGTTAGTTACTCCTAGTTGGGGGGGGGGCACGATCTAGTTATTTACTTTAAGTGAAACTGAATACCACAGTACATAAATAACTTCAAAAAGTTTGCTGTTTATGTCTATGTGCTTCAAAAATACAGGTATTGGGAGAGAGAAAATGTAACACATATTTAGCTGTTTATCCAGGCTGCCCATCAGAAGACTCTGGTTTAAGTTAAAATAAATAAAATTGGGTGAAAAATTCAATGTTTAACTTTCTTTTCTGAATAAGCAAACAAATAAATAAGAATACTATATATCTATATACATATAGGGGGATTGCTGGGTTGTTGTTTTTATTTTGTTTATAAATTTTGTGGTTTTATGTTTTTATTTTGTTCAGTGAACCGCCCTGAGACCTCCTGGTATAGGACGGTATATAAATTTAATTTATTATTTTTATTTTTATTATTAATGATGATGATGATGATGTTTCAGGAGTATCTGAATCTAACAGATAGCAAACATTTACATGAGGAGCAAACCTTTCCTCTTGTAGTGCTGGCCCTATCTTTAGCAAGTGTGAGGCATTTTTCTTAGATGATTCTGAAGTTAATGAAAGGTCAGTAAATTGTTAGTTTTGCAACATTTATGTACTGCTTGATTGTAATGAAACCTCTAAGAAGTTTGTATAGTGGTCTGTGATGGTGATTATTTACTGCGGGGGTGAAGAATTTTCTTCCATAGGTGCCAAAATAACTTTTATGAACTTTTTCAGAATCAATATATACAGAGAAGCAGGAGCTGTCAGTGTGGTCTCCACAGGGCACAGGGGTCTACAGAGCCTTTCTCAAGAATCCTTCTTTTGGGCTTGAAAAAAGCATTCAGTTGTAGGTACTAGAATAGGTTGTGTTGTGCTTGGTTGCAGTGTGTGTGTGTGTGTGTGTGTTGCCCACAACACTTTTGCAGGCTTGCAGATGTGTCCACAGGCCCACAAGCCCCACAAAGGGCTTGAAAATATAGAAAGGACTAAAACAGTAGCATGTGCTATAGATGATGCTGAACAATCCCTGAAACAAAAGGAAGAGGCGCATGATCACTTACATTTTAGTAGCAATATTCTAAGTTGAATATCAAAAGAAGGGTTAGTGAATTATAAAGGTGAGCAATAACTGATGCTGGCAAAGAGAGTTGTCAAATCTTATCTTCAGAAGGCATTTAATAAATAAACAACCACTATCCAAAAAAACCAATCATAGTGAAAGCCAACATTCTACAAAGAGTTGGATTTGTTGAACTTGGAGGCCACCTCAATCCTATAATTAATTGTTTCTTTTATAATATTGTACTAATGAAAATATTTCATTCTGGCACTTATTTCCTATTATCTTTGCCAAGACATAACATAAAGTTTGACTTTTTAAATAGAAATGCTTATACCTTGCCCCGGTAGTGGCCATGAATTAACCATCTGAGCAGATGCAAAAGCTACTGCACCACCATAAAATCACAGCGAACAACACTAGACTAACAATGTTTTGAGCTACCACAAAGTCAGTTAAAATTGACTCAGCTTCTGTGGCTATACTAGGAAGATAGAAAATTGCCTTATACCACCAGACTATTGCAATATACAGTAGTTCAATGAATAGTTCAATACAGTATAGTCTACATTCTTGGCAGTGGCTCCCTAGGGTTACAGGCAGAAGTATTTCTCAACCCTACCTGTGGTTGCCAGAGGTTGGACCTTGGACCTTTTGAACATAAAGCATGTGCTCTATTGCTGAGTATTATAGAGCAACCTATATGTTTTGGACTGAAGTTCCAATATGAACAAATGTGGCCACAGTTGCAATACACAGCAACAAGCTACATGTTACTGTCATAGTTAAACACAGCTACATAAAACTTAGTGGTGCTATTCCTTGGGGGGGAATACTCCCCAAAACCTCAAGGAAATGTTTGAAGGAGGGGAATTATGAAAGCTTTGTAAATCTTCTACAATAAAAGTGAAATTGCGAAGAAGGAAAAGGCATTAAGGTTTTCAGAAGCTTAGCAGGTGGATAATCAAAGCTAACCACCATCATTAACAGAACAGAAACAATAGCCAACGATTAGGTTATCTTAGCAATAACAGCCTCTAATTAGGTATTGCTTAGTATTAAGTAACAATCCGAAGGCTAGTCTCCCAGAAACCATAGCTAGAACAACAGTATGGTTTAATTGTCCACAGCTATGGAGTAATCAGTAGGGTGCAAAATAAATAGCTTAGTATATGGTTTGCTACAAGGCGCTGAAATGTAAAGTGGTTCTTATAAGCACTACAGAATTAAAAGGGACATCTTATGCTTCTCTGACTTTATGAAACATATATGGCCTAATCACCGAGACATTACCTCTAACCCATTTTCAACATATGCCATCTGCTGTTTTAAAACAACTCTCATTTACAGCCATGCATTCTCAATTGTACACCCACTCCTAAACAAGAGCCAAAACAGTATTTGAAAATGAACTTCATTTAGGAAATTAGAATAAAATGGACACTTTTCTGTTAAAGTGAGTTTGTTATATTATTAAATATGTAGAATTATCACCACCATGGAAAGGGACAGTGTTTATGGCATGGCTTGGATATATAAATGAACGCTTCCTTAAATAAGTTAAACACACACTGTTTTATTTGAATGTTTCATTCTGTTTCTGCTATTAAACGGGAACTAAAAAACCCAACTTCAGTAAATCAGTAAACAGGATCATTACTTCTGTTTCAGATTCCAAATCAAGGGTTTCATTTCATTTTCCTAGCACAATAATGCATACTGATAAGGAAGTCACATTGCAAATAACTTGTATTAGAATGGTATTTACTTTGCTTATGGTAACTAATTGACATTATTGACTTAATTCAGGGCTGTAGAAAAACACCAAGAATAAATTGATGGGAAGAATGGCGAAGTGCACCAGAGTGTTAAAAATATGAAATCAGAGTAAAGCCCATTATTTAGTTTGTAACTTAGATATACATACCCACATATGGGTATAGAAATGTACAAATAATGTGTATGGTATTGATTCTACGTTCCCACAGGGCAAACAGAAGAATACTGATGGTTCAAATGGGTATTCTAGGATTCATTATCAATATTTGTTGTTGTTTAGTCGTTTAGTCATGTCCGACTCTTCATGACCCCATGGACCATAGCACGCCAGGCACTCCTGTCTTCCACTGCCTCCTGCAGTTTGGTCAGACTCATGTTCGTAGCTTCGAGAACACTGTCCAACCATCTCATCCTCTGTTGTCCCCTTCTCCTTGTGCCCTCAATCTTTCCCAACATCAGGGTCTTTTCCAGGGAGTCTTCTCTTCTCATGAGGTGGTCAAAGTATTGGAGCTGCAGCTTCACGATCTGTCCTTCCAGTGAGCACTCAGGGCTGATTTCCTTCAGAATGGATAGGTTTGATCTTCTTGCAGTCCATGGGACTCTCAAGAGTCTCCTCCAGCACCATAATTCAAAAGCATCAATTATTCTGTGATCAGCCTTCTTTATGGTCCTCCTCTCACTTCCATACATCACTACTGTACTGGGAAAACCATAGCTTTAACTATGCGGACCTTTGTTGGCAAGGTGATGTCTCTGCTTTTTAAGATGCTGTCTAGGTTTGTCATTGCTTTTCTCCCAAGAAGCAGGCGTCTTTTAATTTCGTGACTGCTGTCACCATCTGGAGTGATCATGGAACCCAAGAAAGTAAAATCTCTCACTGCCTCCATTTCTTCCCCTTCTATTTGCCAGGAGGTGATGGGGCCATAATACAAATGGTTGGATACGTACTATGGATTTACTGTGGGTCACAAGTGCCTTGCTGGTCCTGAACAAAGTCAACAAACAGCCTTTTTTGTTGAGCCCTTTTTCAGGGATGCTTTTAGGGGAAATTGTCCCAGGACTTAGATATAAAGGGAGCCATGTGAGCAGTGACAAAAAGTACATTAAAATGGGCAGGGTGATGTTCAAATGGGCATACAACTCTTGGACATCTCACAGTCTTATGGGCAAGGAGCATTAAACACACAAAAAACTTGTGAAGAACTGTGGGGGGGGGAGTTTCTAAAATAGTATCAACTTCTCAATAGTATCAATTTTCTCAAAGGTGGTGCCATCTTGGAGAAACACAGCTGATGCTTCTCTTTGAAGTGGCACCATCTTGGAGTCATTCCTTGGCTGACAGAAGAGGAGCAAGGAGGAAGCAACGCCACTGTTTGGGCCTGGCCACTGTGAAAGCAGCATGATGGCATGATCCAGCAGAGTTATTCTTATGTTCTTAGGCCATTATTAGGTCTCAGGCAGCTGATTTGGGGGGTCATGAAAGGCCAGCAAATTGTCAAGTATTTAATGTATTATTGTTTTTTACTCTCATGACAGCAGAGAGGTACTTGTGGGATTAATAATAATAAAAATAATATTATTAATAATAATAATAATATATTATTTATACCCCGCCCATCTGGCCGGGTTCCCCCAGCCACTCTGGGCAGCTTCCAACAAAATATCAAAATACAGAAATCCATCAAACACTAAAAGCTTCCCTAAACAGGGCTGCCTTAAGATGCCTTCTAAAAGTCTGGTAATTTTTATTCTCTTTGACCTCTGGTGGGAGGGCATTCCACAGGGTGGGTGCCACTACCGAGAAGGCACTCTGCCTCGTTCCCTGTAACTTGGCTTCTCGTAGCGAGGGAATCGCCAGAAGGCCCTCGTTGCTGGCCCTCAGTGTCCGGGCAGAATGATGGGGGTGGAAACGCTCCTTCAGGTATACTGGACTGAGGCCGTTTAGGGCTTTAAAGGTCAGCACCAACACTTTGAACTGTGCTTGGAAACGTACTGGGAGCCAATGTAGGTCTTTCAAGACTGGTGTTATGTGGTCTCAGCGGCCGCTCCCAGTCACTAGTCTAGCTGCCGCATTCTGGATTAGTTGTAGTTTCCGGGTCACCTTCAAAGGTAGCCCCACGTAGAGCGCATTACAGTACTCCAAGCGAGAGATACTGCCTCAGGTGCTGAAATAACTTGGCTGGCCTCTGGTACTGTGTATCTTAACTTTGGGAGGGAGGCACCATTTGTTAATCCTCCTCAGGCTGGAAAATGTCTTCAGCAAGCTCTTGCTCCAGAGAATGTGAAGTAATAGTTATAAGATATACTCTGTGCACAAAGTATGGTGACTTTAGATCAAACTCAAATAAACATCAGGCATGACTAAAGCCCACCAGAAAATGGTCTTCTGCTGTCTCAGGGCCTGGTCTCTAGAGCTTTGTGGAAGGCCTGGCCTGAAGCTATTCCAGACCCTGGTGAAATATAAAACATAGACCGGACACCCTAACATTCCAACTGGAAAGAAAAGTAAAATTCTGAGCATGAAAATTTCCTCAATACACAGCCATCCTTCAAATAACTAAAGGTCAACCCTAGGCTTGATCAGAATTGCATAAATACAATTAGCATGCAGTTCTTTGGTTATGCAAGAAGCAGGTGTGGGGAAGCCCAAACAGCCTTAGGACTATTGGGTTAGAGAGGGAAAGTTTAATTCCATCTCTCCATGCTAAGGTTTGGACAAAAAATGCCTCTCTGAAGCTGCAATTTGCAGCCCAAGGGAAATATCTTTTGGCGCCAATATGCAATTCTGCCCCCTGCCCCAAGCTAAATTTAGCTCCAAGAGGAAAGCTTTTCTTCACACAGCAGCAAGGGAAGAAAGGGTTAAATTTTCCCTCCATGCCTGTTCTGATCCCATTATTATCACACACACCCATAATGCAATAAATATTTTTAAAAGTCTGCATGCTTGCTGCAAAAACTCATTTAAGATCACTGAATAAATAGAAAGTTATTTGCACGGATGCATATACATGTTTAAAGTCTGTACTCCTAAAAAGGGTCGTTGTTTTATATATTTTGTATTTTACTCAATAATTTAGTAGGGGTATTTGTGAGCCTAATACAGTAATATATAGGGAATATTCATATGCAGATAAAGGAGGCATTAAGAATCTTTCACAATGACAAATAACTCATTCAGCTCCTCCTGATAAGGTTAAGAAATGGAGAGTTTGGCTTCCCTGCAGAAATCCTTTCCCCTTCCTTAGAGAGAGAGGGGTCCACATCCTCTTCCACAATAAAATGTTATTTTTATGGATCCATTATTTTAGTTGCATCTCGTTGTCATTGCATATTCATGCCTTCACGACATTATGTCATTGTTATGAATGTATATAAAAATACTATATAAATCATCCTAATGAGATAAACAATCAGTAAGGCCACCTCTTAATCACCCCAGTCATCATTTTGTGACTGGGATACACTGCAAACACACAGTGCAGACTACAAAGAATGTTATGCAACCATATTATTTGACTATGTCACTCCTAACAAACCCAGCCGATAGTGTTCATGTCATGACTCGACTCGAAATATCACAGGGGTTACCCCAACGAAGCACCCTTGGATCGGTGCAACTCCAGTGTGTAGGTAAAGCCTATAAAATTCCAAAGAGCCTGCTCGTCGTTAACTAGCTTATTTCACTTCCTTCCATCCTCAGTAGGCAGCATTAATTCTGTTTCTAATTAGAATTGCACAATTTAATTCTTCTGCTCTGGGCTATACAGAAGATATGGTTCATGTAACAGCAGCTTGGAGCGTACACACTTCTTGTAATCTGTTTGTAACTTGTGCTGCAGATGCTCTAAGAGGCAGTACTTCTGATGTTACAAACTGCAGTTGGCCGTACACCAGGGATCATTTCCCCAGCATGCTCGAGGATCACTCTGCGAACCGCCCGCTGTGTTTCTCCAGTTGAAACCAATCTCACTGCTGCTGTAAACGAGCTATGCTTCTGTTAGCAATGATGACTCAGTACATTACTGTGGGTTTTCCTCCTTCTGTGAGTCAGGTATCGTATCCAACAGCCAGTGGAATTTTCTGTTTGTTGTTCATCTTCCTGTAGCAAACCATTAACTTTAACAATATATATGTATAGGGAAATTATATTGAATTAAGCATCCGTTAAGCCAATTCCTGGGGTGGGGTACAGGTAGCTTTATTAAATAACCACTGAAGCGACCCAAGAGGAAATGCTTCTCGTGAGCCTGGTCAAAACACACAGAAAATATAATGTGTTCTCTTTGTACTGCATTACTGCAGGCAGAATGTCTTGTAGAAGATAAATGGACCAATCCGAAAGATCCAGATGCACATGGATATCTGACACATGCAGGCTTCCCAGATCATTTCAATGGAGGAATCATTTATTTATCCAGACAGCAACTGAAGCCAAGTCCTCCAAAGGGTTCACTATCCATTTGTCTGTCTGCAAATCAGAACAGAGTTGTTGAAGTACAAAAAAACCCCAACCATATACAAAATGCACATTCTATTTAAATCAGTGGTTGATGTGGATTATATCAATGAATATCTACAAAGTTGCTTTCCTCCTGTAACCATTTTCATATGGTGCTTCAAGTCTTCTTACGCCACAATAGCAACTTTTCCTTCTTTTTGAAAGCTTTATCCTCCTACCTACTTGAGGTATTGCTGATAGGCATAAATGCGTGCTAGCGAACAAGCATTTATGAAAGCTTACACATGTTACACTATGCTTGTTTAATAATCAATCACGCAGTGTTCACCCAACATCTTTATATGCTGTCATTTTGATTGAGACAAAGTGCTCCACACAGACTTGCATTGTGCTAGAATAAAGGTGTGCTAATTGCAATACAAACTTTTATGGTACGTATCTCTTGTGATTTATGACAAGAGGCTTTTTTCCTACATACTGAGAAAATGTCAGAATATGATACTGCTATGGTTTGAGGCGTTTGACCTGATTCACAGGCAACACTAACCCAAACCATGGCTAAGCATGAATGTGCAATTGTACAGGTATTCATAGCAAGGATCTTGGCCGTTTCACTTCTCTCCTGGTCCTACTGCACTAATACCTAGTTTTGCTTAGAGGTTTGTTCAAATACAAGCTCATGGTTTGTCTCACTTTGGATAAACCACTAACCATACATGGCATGTGGCCTACAAGAATAAATGCTGGTGTGTATTCACATCCACATTGGAAGATGGATGAGGTAATACATCTCTCTATTCATCAGAGATGGGGAACATACAGCCTTTCAGATGCTGTTGAACTATAGCCCCCATTATCTCTGAACACTGGCTGGAACTGGAGTCCAAAAACATATAGAGGGCAACAAGTTCCCTCTTCTTGCTATACAGACACAGCAATGATGTGCATGTGGAGCTTCCTGCTTGCTGTGAAAAAACCCTGACACACTTGCAAAGCTCTGGCCTGGGTGCTCTATTCACCCCAATAATACTAAGGGTATGTGACTTTTTACCACCTGAATTTTCTCAGCAGGTAGGAAAGGTAAAAGGTACACAGTTACAACATACAGAAAAGCTGAGGCAAGGATTTCAGCCCACAGCAAACTCTTAAAGGTATTTAACAGGAAACAACCATTGTAACTATAACTAAGTGTCTCTGTAGGAAGACACACAAAGGGTTTAATTTAGCAACAGTCTGCACCATAAAATATTAGTCAAGTGCTAACATAGCCATTAATACTCTTTTTTAACAGAAGGCAATTTCACAGACTCATTTACCAACTGGAATCTCCCAAGTCTAGTTGGTAATTGTGCTTTTTATTCATCTCTGTAAATTCCATTTAGTGCTTTTTAGCTGTTTCTTAGCATAAATGCATTGAATGTTGTTAAATTGGATTAATAGGTTTTATATGTAATATATATTATGTATTCATTTAACTGGAGGTGTTTCAACTCATATTGCCGCAATCTCTTTTTTAAAATGTCGTTTTATTTTGCAGATTTTATTTTATGGACTCCCCCCCCCCCCTGGAAAGACTTGCAGTATATGTTTATGATGTATGCTTTATAAATAGAGATATACTTACCATAGAAAGTTGGGGTTGTGGTCAACTTTAGCTCAGTTCACATTGTTTTGGCCTGAAGCAAGCCAAAGGAGAAAATCAATTCAGGTGCATTAGAACCTATATGAGAAATCACAAAAATATTGTAGGAGCGTTTAAAAGAATTATGTAGCTGCTGTAACTTAAAATAGATACAAAGATAGGGCATTGTGCTCTAGCTCAAATTCTCTAGAAATTTTATGTGCAGCATAGTAACATTTTAGTAGATGTGAGCCTAACATTTCTCATTATATGGATTGGACTCTCTCTACAAAAATGAAATGAGTAGACTGCTTTTTCTATGAAATCTGTTCTTAAAGAAATAAAAATGAATTAGATTCAGATTTAGCTGTGACATCAGTCAACAGCTCAGCTGGTTGATCCAAAGAAAGCTGATTGGCTCAATCACAAGTTTTTGTTATTAATATCCTACATTAATTTTACAAATTAAATTTCAAACTGTAACTCATTTATAGAAGATGGCAAATGATGCGGGGAATGAATTTATAAACCAAACTGGGAGGTTAATTCATCCTGAAAGGTGATTTAGAAATCTGTTAACTAAAGGAGGAAAGGTGGTACATAAACACAAAATAATAATAAAAGCAACTATTATAATTTAGTGTCAGTAGGGATGGGAGAGAAGCATGATTCAATTCATATTTAAATGTGAATCTCCCCATTCTCTGTCAGAAATAACAGGCCACCCCAAAAAAATATATGCCAAAAACACTTTTTGTTGTTATTTATTTATTAAGTTTAAGAATCACACTTCCTTCAGAAGGAGTCCAGATATGATGTGCAATAAAAGATAAAACAGCCATGTATAACAAAGATATAAAACACATACAAATAACCAGTACTATCTATAAAATAACAAACCGTTCAAACACAGAAATCACTTGCAGCTGTTTGGCATTAAAATAACAGAATCTCTGTCAAATGAATGCCAAAAGGGATTTAAAAAATACTCAGCTCCAGGTGTGGGTGTTCCAAAGTGAGGGGGCCACCACAGAGAAGTCTGTGCCATATATCCCTGACTCATGAAACCTAGTAGTGGCCATGAACAAAACTCCATACCCACCAATTCTTAAGGATTGAGTTAGCTGGTATTGGAGGAGTTGATGGATATAAACATATTCACCAACATTCTCAAAATATGGCAATCTGGCAGTTTCAACATGCAAAGTAAATATTTGCTTTGTCCCAAGCCAACTAAAATTAGCCCCATTGAAGCCAGTGAGACCAATAATTTGTGACTAAATTTAATACCATTGTTGCCAGTCGAAGTTAGTCTGCAATTCTATGCACACTTACTTGGGAGTAAATTCTAATGAAGTAAATGGAACTTATTCCTCAGTTTAAAAAAATGTGCTGCATGTCACAACTAACTTTAGTTGAACCGGAGTGTTTACTTTGAATATAAATGTCTTTTTTTTTTAATTGAAAAAAAGGCTATACTGTACTAAAACAGATAGTTAATCCTTACCACCCAAGCCTGCCCACCTTCTGAGTCTCTTCTTTTCTTCTTTCTGCTATGTGGAAACAGTGTTCTTTTCATTCCTTACTGTGGTTTTCAGCCTTGACATTGTAGAGAACAGAGAGATACTGTGCAGTTCTAAGAATTATCACCAGTGTAGCTCCCAGCATGAATTGTCCTGTTCCCCTGTTATTGCCGCACACTAATAAAAGCTGAACAATATTTGCAGGTTTTGTGAGATAGAAAGAGTGATTCATATTTAATCTTACAGTTGTTCACTCCGGGAAAAAAAAAAAACTTTCAATCTTCCATCTGATTCCAAATGTGTTCTTGTCATTTGCATACAAGGTATATTTTATTCAGATGTTTTTATCTCTGAAATCTATATCATTTGCTCGTTCTTGGGGAGAAGGTTGTCAGTGAACTGTTTATATACTCAGGCTTTGGGTATGGATTTGGCAGGCTTTTCCCTCCGCCCCCAAAAATCCTCACAAACAGCATGGAGGCTGTAGATTTCTGTTCTGAGCACAATAGATCAACAGCTTTATCATAGCTGCCAAGTTAACCCTTTTTTAAAGGGATTTTCCCTTATGCTGAATAGGCTTCCTCGCGAGAAAAGGGAAAACTTGGCAGCTATGGCTTTATAACAGGCAGAAATTCCTTGATAATGATTGGACCTGCTTTTTTAAGTGTACCATTTCTTAATTTAATGTACAAATATATTAGCTGTGGTCTTCTATTTCTTGCCACTTCCAATATATGTACAGGTTTTTAATTTCTACACCAGGTTAAAATATCAGTTTAATGTCACTGTAGGAATAATAACATCAAAGAGTGACCACAATCCATCAAGAAAGTAGGTGTTTTTTAAGTTACACTAATCGCAGCAGAATGTTGACTGTGCATAACAGATTTAATTGTTTAACTGCTTTAATTGCTCTGCTGTCTTAATGAGATTGTTTTATTGTGCAAATTAATTATGATTGTTTATATTTAAACTGGTTTTCACTTTGTAAACAGCTTAGAAGCCTCTCTTGACACTAAGCAGCATATAAATTAAATGATGAATACCTTTCTGTTCTAGCAGGCATTTAAAGTAAGTTACATTATGCCTATTTATGGGGTTTATTTTTCTGTACCTGTGGTTTTTGTCTGTTTTTAACACCATGTTAGTTGACGGGTGAATTATTCTATTGATTTTTTTTGTAAACCAGTTTGTGACCATCTGTGGTGAAAAACAGGCTATAAAAATTGAAAATATATAAATGTGCATTGGTTTGGGACCAACATCTTTAATAATGATGCCACTTATCAAAAATTATTCCCACCTCCAAAAACTATTACTGTTGTTGTTGTTGTTGTTGTTGTTGTTAGATGTTGTTAGAATTCCTTAGTGAATTGTCCTTTGTTATTACTGTGTAACAATGTCTAAATAATACTGCCTCAGCTACACTACTATCTGTACTACAAGAATCATGATGGCAGGAAAATGAACTATTGTTCCCACAGAGAAATGACAAGCCTGAACTGAGTTTCAAACACCATACAGATCAAACATGGGGAATAAGAATGGTTCTATTTCCTAGACCAAATTTGATGTGACTGACATAAAATGCTGATAAAGAAAACCAGCTTCCCTGATGAATTCCATTCATAGTGTTTCTTTCTGTAAGCGGAATTGTCCTTGACTTTCAGATATATTCTCTTATGCTTCCAAAAATAGGTGACTTGTAAAGTCCTGATCATCAAAATAAGACGGAAACTGACATCCTTTGTGTCTTTGTTGACTTTTGAACTATTGGCAGTGGTGCAAATACCTAGATGCCATCATTGATTCCAATCACATAGTGACTGGCTGCAGGTGCAGAGGAGGAAATAAGGTTTTCCACTGTGCTGTGGCCATCACTACAAAAGCTTCCTCTGCCTTTAACCAGGTAGAGCAAAAACAGCAAGTAGCCTTATACCCTCCCTCGGCTGTGATCTCAGCTCATACACATACACTCCAACATGTCACTGATAAATATGATAAGTACTTGTAACACTCCTATTCCTACGCCAAGGATCAGAGCCTGTTTGTGTACATGCACACAGACACTGTTATACATTGCTAAAGGCTGTTCACCTGAGATTTGTTTACACGGCAATAGACTGCCTTGAGCTAGCCTCTGTATCAGCTGTGTCCATAAACTGATTGTAACAGTTTCCCTTTCTGACCTAAAAGAAAAATAGATATATGCCTCACTTTTCAAACATCAAGTGGTGTAAACTTTATGAAAGTTTGATCTCACATCAAAGATTTGATTGCATTTATTTATACAATCATTACAATCTAAGCACATTCAGCAATATTTACTTTCTGCAAAGTGGCTATGAGAGTGAGGGATGGAAGGGAAGTTGGTGCACTTGTGCCCAACACTAAAATGTTTAAAATAGAAAGTGAGGGTCAAGCTAAATGTGACAATGCAAATGTATGAATGAATCTGAGAACATCTAGGGGACCATCATGTGTTAGGGCAGTGGCACTTACCCAACCTCCCACAACTGAGTTGGGTGACTGCTGGCTCAGCAAATCTCAGAGTTGTAGACAAGAAGGGAAGAGAAGGAGTAAAACATATACCTTAGAATAGGAAGAGCATGCCTTCATCAACCTAGTGCCCGCCAGATGTTTTGGACTATAACTCCCATAGTCATGCTGGCAGGGATGATTGTGAACTGTAGTCGAAAACACCTGGAGGGCATCAGGTTAGTGAAAGTTGGTATTTATGATTGATCTAAAATATGAGTAAATCCATTACGAAATTGTGTTTTTCCCTCGTCTCAGCTCTACTCACAAATCAGAAAAAAGACTAAAGTCCCTTTGACTCCTTGACTCAAATAATTCCTTAAATTAGTTTTATAGCTAACCTGTATCACCTGCGACTGCCACAGGTAAATCTCAGATTGGAATTGCTGTTCCAATCTAAAATGGATCCTTTCCCATATTGCCCTCAGCTGCCTGGTTTATGAATTTTGTGGTGTGTTGGGATACCATTCAGAGATAAGAAAAGAACAGAGATTAGATATGTTCTGTGTAAATGTTCTTTCTTTCAGGTGGCTGACAAGGGGTGGGGGTGGGGAGAGCAGCCTTTAAACTTGAAGGGACATCTCAAAAATCTTTCCAGAATTGATATGTGGTATATTTCTCTTTCCTACTCAAGGTGACAGTTTATGTGAGATGTAAAGACAAGTTCAGTCAGGCAATTACCCCTTGTTGATAGTAGATTATTTCCTCTACTAAACTCAAAAATAACTTCTTTGTGTATAAGTTACTGCTGCTCTGGGATACCGTAATTTACACTTCTGTCTTTTTTTATGAGTAAATTTATTTTAATCAGTACAGTTTGGAATAGTTTTTTTCCTGTACCTCCATCTCCTTTGCAGTTTTAAGTGTAACATAGGAAGCAGAAAGGGGTCATGAAGCATAGCCAGAGAACATTTTTAATGTCAGAAATCATATCCCACATCCTTTTTCCCATAAAAAGAATGTACCATTTATTTTCTACAGCAGTGGTTCAACTTTATTATTTTCCCAAATATGATGCTCAGAGAATTAATAGGCACTGTAACCAGCAGCTGGGAATAGTGTCAAAAAAGACTCATATCCAAAGGAAGTAAGTTATGCTTTAGTACCATTGAACTCAGTGCAAGTTAGTCATGACTATAATTCATGCCACCTTTCAATAAGCCAAGACTGTGTAGGATTGCAGCCTTTTGCCCAGATCTGGAGTAATTTAGTATGGTTAGTTAGGCTTTCATCCTACTGATATCCATGGGGAATAGGGTGTGCTATTTTACAGGGTGAAACTTAATTTTTGCAAATTCCTTCAGCGAGGGCTCTTAAAAATATGCTATTATTTTTGTGATCGGACAACATTTAGCTTGGTTTGATTAAAAAGCACATAAACTGCTCTCAGAAAACCAAATAATTTTTCTGAGAGCATTATCTGAAATGATGTCAGATATGACATCATTTATGCTCAGGCATATATAATATAACTGCTTGCACTTGGCAGTCATTTTTAATTATTTTAATGCAATTTGACATACATTTTTCACACACAAAAATTAATAAGAAAAGTTTATTATTGGAAATTCCACAAAAATGTAAAAAGGTCAATATTTTTATGTAGTTGTTTACCAAGTGAAACTAAATTATATTAATATAACCAAAATATAATTTGAATTCTCAAGTCATCTTACAACTTTTTAGCACCCCTCATTTTTGGAATTTGAAAGTTAGGAAATTCAACATGTCCTAATGGTGGACTGAAGAGAACTAGTGGGATATATCTCTGGATATAAACTGCATAGGTAAAGGTAAAGGGACCCCTGACCATTAGGTCCAGTTGCGGATGACTCTGGGGTTGCGGCTCTCATCTCACTTTACAGGCTGAGGGAGCCGGCGTCTGTCCGCAGACAGCTTCCAGGTCATGTGGCCAGCATGACTAAGCCGCTTCTGGCGAACCAGAGCAGCACACGGAAACGTCGTTTACCTTCCCCGCCAGAGCGGTAGCTATTTTATCTACTTGCACTTTGACGTGCTTTCGAACTGCTAGGTTGGCAGGAACAGGGACCGAGCAACGGGAGCTCACCCCGTCACGGGGATTCGAACCGCTGACCTTCTGATCGGCAAGCCCTAGCCTAGGCTCAGTGAAGGAGAAGGCTATCAATGGCTACTATCTGTGATGGCTATTCTCAGCCTCCACAGCTGGAGGCAGCAGTGCTTTTAAATACCAGCTGCTTGAAACCTCAGGAGGTTTTGTACTTGAATCCTGGTCGCTGACTTCCCACAGGCACCTTAAGTTCTTATGTTCTTATTCACTGAAGTCTCCAGCGAGGTGCCCAATGTAAAGTCTAACTCACAGAATGTTGGGATTAGACCTTTAGTATTGTAGCACCTACCCTTTGGAATTAGCTTCCCTTAAATATTAGAAGTCTCTGCTGTTGTTGGTGCTTCCTGAAGACCTTCCTCTCCCAAAGAAGTCTTTTAAGTAGAGATCTTTCCTTGTATGCATCTGTATCGGGATAGCTTTTAGGTGTTTGTTTTATCATTAGTGTATTTGTTGCCTTGGGCTTCTTTGAGAGAAAGGGTGGGATATAAATTTTATTATAATAATAATACACTTGGTGGTTTGCCTCAATTCACTCTCAATGTATGATCAGTGGTTGAATTACCGTATACATGTTGCTGGATTACACCTGGTGCTGAGTTTTGGAGCATCAATTGAGCATTCACAAACTACTGCTTGTGGCTGGCACAAGCGGAAACCAGTTGCACACATGGAGTTTCCCTGATTTACCCCAAAGGCACTCTCATTGCAAAGTCAACTCGACACACAGTTCTGGGACATGTATAGAGTTCCAGAGAAATCAGACTGCTCTGTAACATCCCCATGTGTGCAAAGACCAGAAGTTTCAAGCCATAGTTTGTAGCAAACCATAGTTTGCAGACAAATTGAGATTACAAACCATGATCAAACACCTGTTTGTGGAGGTTTGTGGAGGGTTAGATGACATAGCAAATATGATTCATCACAAACCATGGTTGCAAAATTCTAATCTCTGCATACAAAAGGACAGGAAAGGAAGAAGAAGCTTTATATCTAAATGCTTCTTTCCTTCTCCAATGTCAGGATGTCTGTCTCCCTGCAAGTGGAACTGGGCAGTAATCTGATTGAATTTATCCTTTTCAGAACAGGAATAAATGCTTTTCATGGCATCACCTAGGTCAATATGCAATTACAGTCTCATTGATAAAATATTAACTTAAAAAAACTATTAAAGTAACCAGTTAAAAGTATTCATAATTTAAAGCAAGCAGCTCGTGCTTAAATATTAAGATGCAAGGGAGTAACCCACATTAAAATTAATGGGTGTTATGCGGATGCCATATGTTTACTTTTGGCTTAGGATGGGAATTATGTGTGCTCTATACACATCATGAAGTGGTAAGTGTTGGCATATGCTGACTTCTTAATCACTGCTACTCTATAGCTGCTGATCGCTTTGCCCTTCTTTCATACATGATTTATATTTACTTTCATTAGGCTCGCTTAGAACATTAATCACTTTTATGTTATTTCCTGTTAAACTTATTGCACAAAACATATAAAGGAAGGTCAGTAATGAAATGGTAATGGTACTATTTGGCCCAAATCACGTGTAGCCTCCTTAACTGTGCATAATGTTATACAGTGGTACCTTGGTTCTCAAATGCTAAAAACCCGGAAGTACATAAGTGTTCCGGTTTTTGGAAACCATGTATCTGATGCAGCTGTTGGCTATTGTTTCCGGGGCGCCTGCACCAATCAGAAGCTGCGCCTTGGTTTTCAAACATTTCGGAAGTCAAGCAAACTTCTGGAAGGGATTAAGTCTGGCGCGCTTTTTTTGCTATTTATTTTGCGTTTTTGTTTTTGAGGCTTTTTCGGTTAATTTGTTTTTGTGACTGTGTGGAACCCAGTTCAGCTACTGATTGACTGATTGTGTGACTGCAGAAATTGATCAAAGCCCCCCATCCAAACAATAACTATCATCAGTGCAGGTAGGGGGGGGAATAATTTTAATTTTTATCATCTACAATACTGTCTTATTTATTTTATAGTACAGTACATTGATTATTGCTTTCATTTTATGGATCAGTGGTCTCGTTAGATAGTGAAAAGGTAAAAGGTAAGGTAAAGGGACCCCTGACCATTAGGTCCAGTCGTGACTGACTCTGGGGTTGCGCGCTCATCTCGCATTATTGGCCGAGGGAGCCGGCGTATAGCTTCCAGGTCATGTGGCCAGCATGACAAAGCCGCTTCTGGCAAACCAGAGCAGCTGTAGCGGTTCCTATTTATCTACTTGCATTTTGATGTGCTTTCGAACTGCTAGGTTGGCAGGAGCTGGGACCAAGCAACGGGAGCTCACCCCGTCACAGGGATTCGAACCGCTGACCTTCTGATCAGCAAGCCCTAGGCTCAGTGGTTTAACCACAGCGCCACCTGGGTCCTGAAATTCATGTTAAATTGTGGTTTTAGGGTTTGTTTTTTAAAAGTCTGGAACGGATTAATCCATTTTGCATTACTTTCTATGGGAAAGCGTGCCTTGGTTTTGGAATGCTTTGGTTTTGGGACAGCAGGAGAGGAAACTTAAGACGTTGGTGCTGCTAGCAGTAGCAGCGGCAGATGAAGCTAAGTTCCACAGTGATGAACAAGCTTATGATCTCTCTCTCTCTCTCTCTCTCTCTGAGACCAGAGAGAGGAAAGTTTACAGAACTGCATAAAGGACTTAAAGGGCTGAACTACATTGCATGTTACTTGAGAGCAATGTGTTACTTTGTAACATTTATCTTTTGCAACTTTTTAGTTGTGCAAAGATACAGTATGCTTAATAGACATGGCAAAGGCCATTCAAATATATGTTTTAACAGACATGGCTAGTTTTACTTAGAGTAGACCCACTAAAATTAATGTCAATTGCTCATGCTCATTCAGTTGAATGGGTCTACTCTGGGTAAAACTTAGTTGGCTACAATCCTATGCTTTAACTCTTTGCAATTGACCACAGAGAACATGCCTATAGTGATAACCTCACAGCTCTCAGGCAACAGAGTTTGGGATCTTCCAATTGTCAACCCCAAAGAAAAATGGTGATTATGAACAGGATCTGGCAGCTTCAGGTTTGGACTCCAGTCTCTCTTCCTTTTCTGACAGCCCTCTGGCAAAAGCAAGCTGCTGATCAGGGATCGAGATGCTGCAGCCAGGAAAAAGCATTCAATTCAGGAAAGCTAGTGTAGATGTGCATTATTAATTCTGAGCTCACAGTTTAGGTTCCTTTGGCACAGAATTTAATGGTTTTTAATGCACTTTCTTCTTAAGCACTACTATTAATCACTCAGGTTCACTAAACTACTTGTTTGTGTTTCAACAAGATGTTGGGAAATCTTTCTTTTTATCCCCCTACAGGAAGCGCCCTACATTTTTTTCATGCTAAGCACTGTTAAGTTCAAACACATGCCCTCCGTGCCCCCCCCGAATCATAATCTTTCACTCTATTCAGATAATTTTTTAAAAAACCCCACATAATGCCCATTCCTAAACCCGCTCAGCCAGATGCTGCACTAGCTGAGGTCGTTGGTGAAGATGGTTGGAGCTCTTGGGCCTACTGCTGGTGGCAAGGTGAATGTTGACTCCAGGTAGCCCACCCAGGCACTGTTGATGAGGAACCTATCCACATCGCCCTCAATAGCCAGGAGTTCCATTCCCACTTGAGAACTCTGAAATGAGCCCGTCCCTCACTCTTCTTTGTGGCAATATAGGTGATATGTAGATGTATTTATTTTGTGGTAAGGAAACCAAGCAGTTCCAATATGTTTCCAGGACTGCCTTCTCTTTATTATTGAGCTGGCATATGGGAATGCAACAGTCTTGGGAATGCAATAAGTGTCTTCTATGTAAAAGATTGAGTCTTTTACTCCTTCCCAGAATAACCTACAATTTGCAGCCCACTAGAGCTCAGGGTTGTCGGCAGTTTCTGAGTGTTGTGTGGGTGGCCTTATATTTCTGTTGTACCTGCAGTATGGTTTTGCTTTGGGGCTTCCAAGCTTCCTATGGCTGTTTGGAGGTTGTTCTGGTTTTTTTATGGCATTATACTTTATGTTTGATGTGTTGTAAGTCACTTAGAGACATTAAGGTAACAAGTCACTAGTACAAGTACAACTAGTAGTAATTAATTCAATGGACAGTTGCCGTTGTAACAGAAAACATGGGGAAGAGAGGGATCTGGAGTGGGGCACCCAAAGGAAGTACAGTGGTACCTCGGGTTACAAATGCTTCAGGTTACAAACGCTTTAGGTTACAAACTCTGCTAACCCATAAATAGTACCTCAGGTTAAGAACTTTGCTTCAGGATGAGAACAGAAATCGTGCTCCGGAGGCACAGCGGCAGCAGGAGGCCCCATTAGCTAAAGTGGTGCTTCAGGTTAAGAACAGTTTCAGGTTAAGAACAGACCTCCAGAACGAATTAAGTTATTAACCAGAGTACAAGGAAGTGTACAAGGAAGTGTACACTGTACAAGGAAGTGGAGGGAAATCTGAAAGATTTTTCCAGGACTCTACCGGGGTCCTGCTTTCTTCATCGCCTTCCTTGTTTTTCAAAACTTACTTTTCCTTTTTATCAGAAATGAGCTTCAAAGAGAAGGCCCCAATGTGTTTAATGCCTACCTCTTTCTTCTCCTTGCTATGAGTTTTAAGCTACAGTGCTATCACAGCTGTGCTGACTCCTACAACTGCTGCTAGAGATATGACAAATGCATTGTGACATTTCCAGTGCAAACCACATTATTGTCCTCTGAGTACTAATTTTAACAGCAAAAGCAAAGGTAATGCTTCTGCGGAATAGCTAAACAAAATCATTATACCACATTACCAGCTTGCATCAGGGGCTTCTGTGGTATCGTTTGCAGCAGTCCAAAACTGCAAAGCTGCTATCTTTATAAGAACAATTTCTCTGCCTTGTGATTTGTGACACCAGACAAGGAGCCATTCCATGCACTGCATCATCACCAATAGCAGTTCAGACTCAATGTGGGTGTTAATGACATTGTGAGTAGAAAAATACAGGGGCCGAGATCCAAATCCCACAGCAGCCTTCCTACACTTAGCGCCAGCTCTGCAAATGGCATATTCTTGGACTGATTCCAAGGAGCTCACAAGATGAACTTTCCTTGACTTTGTGCTATGCTACCACCCAGTCCCCATGAATCCCTCCTTCAGACAGAGTCCCCCATATGTGTATTTTTCTGCGGAAGTGTCAGCCAGTGTGTTCTGCCTACACTAAAGACTACAATTGTTTAACACTTTGTCTGACAGTTAGCGAGGGTTGTATCAACACACCAGGGTGCGTCTTTTATAATTTAGTTTGAATGGATTTTTGACCCATGAATCAATGAGCCCTTTAGAGGCTGAGTAATATTTTGCTTCCTGAAAGACTGTACAATAGCAACAAGGTCACAGTTTACTGTCAATTTTTAAATAACAAACTTACACTTGGGGCACTTAACATATTTTGACAAGGTGACCCACAATTATCCATTAGCATTGTATTTGTCTAAGCCCCTCTGCATTGAGATGCAAGGACTATGAAATAGTTCATTGATGTCCCACTTGGGGGTGGGGAATAAGGCAAGTGGGACTTTTCCAAGGTCTTTCACAGCCAGAATACATCTAGCTATTGCTGTATTGATTAAACATTTGGGTAGTTAATCAACACAGCTAAGCCCTTTTAACCTGCCATGTGCTGTATTCAAAAAGAAAAGTCTATTAAAAGGAGCCATGAAGATGCAATTTTTATTTCTAATATAGCACAGAAATAAAATATATTTGCCAACACTAAGATAATAAAAAAGACATTGGGTTAAAACATGTCCCAGGTGGGAATACTGTCTTTGTGTAGCCCTGCTTATTTGTTTATACCAACATTTAAGCTTTTACTGCACCCTAAACTATATTTCAAGGGACGCGGGTGGCGCTGTGGGTTAAACCACAGAGCCTAGGGCTTGCCAATCAGAAGGTCAGCGGTTCGAATCCCCGTGACGGGGTGAGCTCCTGTTGTTCGGTCCCAGCTCCTGCCAACCTACCAGTTCGAAAGCACTGGCAGGAAGGTAAATGGCATTTCTATGCGCTGCTCTGGTCCCACCAGAAGCAGTTTAGTCATGTTGGCCACATGACCTGGAAGCTGTACACCAGCTCCCTCAGCCAATAAAGCGAGATAAGCGCCACAACCCCAGAGTCATCCGCGACTGGACCTAATGGTCAGGAGTCCCTTTAGCTTTAGCTTTAAACTATATTTCTACTACCTGTATGTAGTAACAAAAATGTTTGTGATTCAGTGTGGTCCAATGAAAATACATTCAAATCTTTCACATCAAGCATCCTTATGAATACAGCCACCAGAATTCATGGCCCATTTGGAGTGAGTGCTAAGGACCCTTTCTTGTGCAGGGGCGGCGGGGTGGTGGAGTCCTGCCATGTTTGTGAAAATCATTCCTAGGGGAAAGTGATCGAGTCAGTTGAGATGTTACTTCCCCCATATGGCTGTGTCTTGGGGACATTCTGTGTGGAGGGCTTTAGAGTAGGGGTCCCCAGACTTACCCGGCTTTGGGCTGGTGCCCGCCGCGCCGATCGCACAGCGGGCCAGAAGGCAGGGGAGTGCGCGCGCAGTGGGCCAGAGGACGGGGGAGTGCGCGCCTGTGCGCATGCGCACACACACTTACTGGCGCGGTGGCGCGCTTCCAGGCCAGGTCTGAAAAATCGCCGAAAATCGTTTGTGCACGTGCGTATGGGCCTCCCCCCCGACCCGGAAGTGCACCGGAAATGACCTCTTATGGGTCAGGAGAGGCCCATACGCATGCGCACAAACGATTTTCGGCGCTTGTTTTCGATCTGGAAGTGCGCCGTCGCGCTGTGCGCCGTAAGAGCGGGTGGTGGCAGCGGGCGGCGGGGATCGTCGCGGGCCGGATTGGGAGGCCAATTGGGCCGCATCTGGCCCACGGGCCGTAGTTTGGGGACCCTGCTTTAGAGTATCAGAACTTGCGCCAACAGGGCAGCTGTGGTGTGATTGGCTCGCGTCTCTGGGGTCTGTAAGAGCCCAGCATCTTCATATGGGGCAGTCAGAGAAATGGCGGAGGCACACTCCTGCACCTTTTTTAAAAAAGCAGCTAAGGATTCTGGTTGGACAGTGTTCTCGAAGCTATCAACATGAGTTTGACCAAAGTGTGAGAGGCAGTGGAAGACAGGAGTGCCTGGCGTGCTCTGGCCCATGGGGTCACGAAGAGTCGGACATGACTAAACGACTAAACAACAACAACAACAAAGGATTCTAAAAGAGTTTTATGGCAAGGGTGGGAGCTGTTAGCAAAGTGTTCCTGGATGTGTATTAATCATAAGAGTGATATACTTTAAATTGAGGTAATTGTTGGTGTTATCAGAGTACTCGACAGAAGAGGAGATCTAGTAGTAAAATTATATGGATTGTTCCAGAGATTACATAGATGAGTCTGTGTATGTGTGCATGTGAAACTGGATCACAGCCAGCTGAAAAAAAGCATCCTTTTCTGTCTCCTTGATCAACACTTCGTGCTTCCTCTCCCAACCACATTCCGCAGCTTAGGACAGTGGAAACTGGGAGTAGTAGTCAGTGTGCCAGGCACTAGATTTCCATGGAACATTTGCCTGTCCCTAATAGAAGCAACTATAAACTAGGCTGTTTGCTGGAATCCATTGTCTCCCAGCATCAAGAGACCTCACTAGACCTGAACAGAGCCATCTGCTTGCATAGGAGTATTATGACCTACATACCATGAATTAGACATTCTCTGCAGTCTCTGTCGCTGGATGTGTTACCATACATTCATGTGGCTTTCAGACCTTTATGTCTCATTATGAGAACTTTATTTCCTATACGCAATTCAGTAGCATTCAGGCATTTTGCAACAGAAAACATTTTGATTCTCTTTGGGTGTCTTGAGAGGGATAGGAGAGGTGGCATTCCACACCTGGTAGAACACAAAGTGTGGCTAGACACCAGGGGCACAATTGATTTCAGAATCAATTGTATCTTACCATCCATTCTTGCAAGTCCCACCTAAAACCCACAGCAAATCCTACCCATGACTCATGGACCCCTCCAAAATCCTACTTAAATTGTGCTATGGGTATTTGAAGCAAGTTAGCCATTTTGTTGATGGCAGCCTAAACAATATGAGCCTGATTATTTCAGATTACCGCCTGCAAATGGGCTGTTTGAATTCCAACAGTCCCATTGAGAGCTGTTCTCTCAAGCTCTCCACACACTCCTCGGATACTTACACTGAGTTTACAGCCTTCTGCAGCCCTTAATCAAGCAGCTATCACAATTTTTTTTTAAATCAAATGGAAATAAATATCCCCCCCACATCCCACAAAAAAGCACAAGCCTCCTTTGCTCATTGTAAAATATAGCTAACAGTTAAATTCTAACCATGTCTACTCAGAAGTAAATCCTGTTGAATTCAATTTGGTTTCTTCCCATGTAAGCGGGGTTAGGATTGTGCTTTTGAGTACTTTATTGGGGGGGGGGGGTTAGAAGGTTTGTGCATATAATCACTTTGTTCTTCTCTGCCCTCTTTCAAAACTCAGCATTGGTGGCCCAGTTCTAGGAAATCTATGTTTGTAGATCAATTTAGGCAGCTTGTTCAAAATAATCTTCTCAACAATATGTTATTTGTGTTTGCCTTCCCTTGTCTTTGGTAAATTGCCTCGACATTTCACCATAGTGAAATTAATACCTTAAAAATAAGGCAGTTAATTCACAAGGAACCTCCACTCTATTGACGATCCTAGAGGATATTATTTATTCTTGTGCTGAAAATGTACCGTATGGCTGGTACCCAAGCATTCGTCTGGGGAGATAATGTCTAAACGTAACTTTTATTAGCTGTGAGAACGCAGAGCAACATAATAATGTTCCTGAACATTTGAAAATCTTTTTGCTTTATTGCTTTTAACACATCTTTAATATTTTACATTCATCTTATTAGAGTCAGAAGTCTTGAGATGCTGGTGCTCTTTTTGCACAGTTTTAGAGTTCAATGCACAGGGACAATTCTGAGGGGAGATTTCACACATTTATGGAAAATAAGGCATTTTTTGCAGTAAAGTTGCAAAGTGTGAAAGAATTCTTGTTTTATCTGCCTTACTTATCCTGTTTATGAGTTATTTTGCCTGGAAGTAAATTGACAAGTTGTCAATGAACAATAGACAGTGCTTCAGCTAGGCTTTTCACAGGTTTGAATGCCTTTGGGCAAAATGGGCTAAATCTGTAGCTTGCAATCTAGCATATGGAGGAGGGGGGAAAGTGGCAATGGGGTGAGAAACATTTACTGAGAAATTTCTGTGGCTGCTGATCTCTAACAATCCATTTGGCCTGGGGTTTAGGAATTCATGTAAAAATGCTCTTGCCTCAGATTCTGGGAAAGGGTTTTCAGTGTACACATAATGACCCTGTTTATATATATATACCTGGAACACCACTGGTGTGCTTCTCAACCTAATTTTTTTAATAATAAGGCTCAATTTAATTTAAAACGAAAACAAAAAACAAACCATGCCACAAGTGTACATTTTTGTTCCCCATCTCAATATCGGCTCTATAATTGCCCTAATTAGTACACTATTGATATCTCTCTCTCTCTTTCTCTCTGCCCTCATTATTAGCACACCCTCTTGAGGTGTCAAACGTATTGTACACTTTCTAGAGTCATTAAGTGAATTTCATAGGCCGGTTAACATAGCAAGAGGGAAATCGTCCAAGTCTCCTTTCCCGTGATGTCTTATTTTGTCAGAAGAATCTACTCTGCAAGGCTGGGGAAAAGGTGATTCCAAAAGCTTTGAGGATTTCCAGAGCCTTTTAAACAACATGGTTTGGATATGAATGCTGGAAAGCAGGATGCACAAATGTGAGGAGATTCTAAAACACAAAGTACAAAAAGAAGCCTGTTCCAAGGGATAGAGAATATGAGCTGAAACTTGGTAATTTATTCATGGGAAAAGAGATCTTTTTAGATATTTATGTACTGTTGAATTTTTATTCTTCATTAAAAAGGCTGCTAGTCAAGAGCAAGTTTACTCCGCATTATATTTTTGCTACCCAGTGTGTGCATATAGCTTTGCTGTGGAGCACTTAAATAAGACACCAGGATTGTCAAGAAGCATTTGTGCAGTTTAGTGCATTATAGTGTGAAGCGGCACACTTTCTACTAAATAAATAACTGAGGAAAAGGGCACTAGATTAGGTTGGTTACCACAATTAATTAACACACTGTAACACACTAATATTTCTTGCAGGCATTTCCTTACATCAGGCAAAAGGGGATAAGCAGCTCCTTTCATTCACTAAAGTTCAAGCAAAAAAAATGAGTGATAGAAATTATAAATACAATCCATCATGTAATGTTTTCATGCCCATGAATAAATCAGTCCCCATCACAACTAACTTACATCCTGTTAATTTAAATGTTTCTTAAGTGTGACTAAGGCTGCAATCCTAGCCCCACTTACTTGGGAGTAAATCCCATTGAATTCAATAGTATTTATTTCTGAATGGACACAGTTAGGATTGCATTACAACTTCCTGAAGTCATTGTGTAGTCAAATCTGATTGCATGGTTATGTGATTTCATCATGTTGCCTATGTGATTCTTGACTGGATGGTACCAAAGATGCAGAGATCGGGCCTAGAAGAAATTACGAATACATGCTGAACAGCATAAAAAAGGGAAAGAGGGGCTTCATAAAATCCCCCCTCCCACCAAACATTACCTCCCGTGCTCCCCTCGGATACACATGGGTAAAAATTCAGCATAGCCCTATAAGTTTCATTTGTTGATTGTCCAGAATTTCAGAATTACAGTTGGTGGATCTCAGGGATCTAGTAAAAAAAACCATGGTAGATACCTCAAGTCTGCCCACTTCTGCCCTAAAACGTTGTGGCTTTGTTTTTCAGTTGTCAACTTTTCTTCATAGTAGTTGCACAACTGCAACTTATTTGTGAATAATATTTAAAATCAATTATTTTGTACTCCAAGCACTATGTGCCTACAAATAGGGAAGGGGAGGAACAGCAAGGTTAGCAAAGCTATGATAATCTCCTTGAACTGGAAATAACCGTGCTCATGAAGCATTGCGGTATCCCTAATTGCAACGAACAGTCTCTCACTTTTTCTCCTTTTCTGTGTGGCATTTGACAACTACTCAAATATAACAGAAAGACCTGCCTTGTTACAGTTGTTTTCTTATGCCTTAGCTAAGTTTTCCTTAATTATTTCTCCAATTCTGTCAAGCAGTGTTATTGCCCCACTAGTTTAAAGGTTAAACAAAGCACCAAATCTGTCAAAGTGAGTGAAACCAACTGGTGAAGAGCTATCAGAAAGTAATCAGTGCTAATAGGTACATAATGGCCAACAGTGAGCTGTTTGCACTCAGATGCATCACGGCAGACAGAATGTAGCCTTCACCAAAGTCAGAGCTAGAGAAAACATGGTGTATCTACCTGGCACTGTGTGTTTGGAAACCATATTTTAACACTAAAGAGAGGAAGGGAGCATCTGCACTTGAAACAAGCTTCTGAAACAGTTATGGTGTTATGCTTAACTCCTCGTACCCAAATTTATCAATCTAATTCATTTGTTACACTCCTTATTTGTCAAGGCTCAAAATGAGGAAAATGTGCATAAGAAGCTGTGCTGGTTAGAAAAGGAAACAAAAGAGGTATGGTTTTTTATGGCTCTTTTGATCCCTTCTGCAAGTGGCCCAATAGATGAACATGGAGACTGCACTAAAAATACTACTGTAAGTTAAATTTTACAGCAAAATCACCTGGCTGTAATGCTGTAGTGCTTAGAGCTAATCTTGGAGGCCCATTAAGAGCTTATCCTGCAAGCTACTCTTTATCTAAAGCAAGGTGCTGAGTGGTACTAAGTTCTGAAGTTTATCGTTTCTGATGACTTTATATGACCGGGCCCTTAGTTACCCTATGGCTTAATACTGTTACTGGGCACCCCAATCTCTGCCAAGCAGTGCATGAGATTCCAAGGTGTCTTCTCAACTAGGGTCTGTATTCCATTGGGGAAAATTAGGCATGGCAGAGTCTGCAGTGTCTTTGAAATATGTTTCATTTACACATATTTACACTGGAAGCTTTCAATAAAGAGAGATTTCATAGCATTCACACCTCAGGAAGAACCTGTCCTTCACAGCAGCCCAGCATCGGATATCCAGATATCCCCGTGCCTTTCTTCCAGCCTGATTTCCCAAGAGTAAAAAGGTAAAGGTAAAGGACCCCTGACAGTTACCAGTAAGTCCAGTCAAGAACGACTCTGGGGTTGCGGTGCTCATCTCGCTTTACTGGCCGATGGAGCCGACGTTTGTCTGCAGACAGTTTTTCTGGGTCATGTGGCCAGCATGACTAAACCGCTTCTGGCAAAACCAGAGCAGCACACAGAAACACCGTTTAACTTCCCGCCAGATAAATAGATACCTATTTATCTACTTGCACTTTGGCGTGCTTTCGAACTGCTAGGTTGGCAGGAGCAGGGACCAAGCAACGGGAGCTCACCCCATTGCAGAGATTCGAACCACCAACCTTCCGATCGGCAAGCCCTAGGCTCGGTGGTTTACACCACAGTGCCACCTGCGTCCCCCTTCCCAAGAGTAGGTCACACTGAATTCAGCAGGATTTACTTCATGGTTAGATTTTCATGCATCCCACAATTTGTCAAGTGCTGCATAGGGAATGTGATGCCCAGTTGCAAGCAGTGGAATGACTTTTCCTTGGCATCTGCAGAATCGTAGTAACTTGTGGGCATTCTGTGGCCTTATGACATATGTCAGAAAACGTGCCATTCACATTTAGGTTCCCTCTCTTTTGATATGTGGCATGTTTTGCCTTTCATAAAACCTGTCTAGCACCTAAGGCAAAATAAGGATGAGCTCTCTATTTTTTCTTCAATAGATGAAAAAGCAGCAGAGAATAGGAATGAGTATATTGCCTAAGGTTAGAAAATTACAGGAACCTCTTTATTTTTGTTAATTAAAGCTACCCCACAGCAACTGCAATTTGTGCTATCAGCCATTCAGCACAACATCACTCCACATTTTTTGGCTAAATTCCAGGTAGTAACATTTTTTTATGTGGATTACCCATTTACAGCTGATTTTACAGCAGTATCCAGAGTCCCACAACAGAGTCAACACAGAGAGTGAGATGTCTGAGGCTGTCAGACCATTGCTGCTCTCTAGCTCACAATTGGCGACATCTGGTCTAATTTTAGCAGCTCTCCAGGTTTTCAACTTTACCTGGAGATGCCAAAAACTGAACCCAGGGTCTTTGGGAAGCATGTGCTCTGCTATTAAGATAGTGTTTTTCAGGCTTTTTTAGGGATTGAGATGTTCTAAATGTATAATGTGTGAAAATCCCCCCACCTGAATAAATAAATAAATGAGACAGTTGTGGGTGGGTGCTCTGGAGTCCCTCCAAATCTTCAGAGCAGATGGCGGGGGGCATACAGGAGGCCCATGGGGGAAAGAGAAGGAAGGAAAGTTCCATTGTGCGATCAGAAGTTTTTCTGCTCATACAATGACTTCACTGAATTAAACCCTTTGACCTTCATTTCAAAAATCCGGTGTTATCATATTTATCCATAATATTCTTAATGGTACCTTATCATAATCTGTAATGACAACATTCATAGTGCATTTTCCAGTGCAGAAATTCTGAACGTCAGGGCACTAATAATCCAGCTAGAATGATTGAAATTTGTGCTACATGGTCACGGAGACTTTTGAAAATCTGCTCTCTCCATGTACAGGGAGGTGCATTCCTTTCAAAATCTGGCCAATTCACAAAGGTCCCAGGGCTACAGACACACAATGCTATGTATTCATTGCCTGTGGACAATGGACCACAGCAGATATTTTAGCTTGCAGCCCTTCAGCAAATGATAGGAAGCTAGTGGGATGCCACAGCTAATTGAAACCATTGGGTAATTTAGGCGAACTGAACACAATAACTCAAAGCGGTATCTGATTTAGAAGATGTCTGTCCTCTACTTGCAAAGTATGTCACAGCCACCTTACAAATCACAAGAATCCACTTTTTGAAACATATTTCTTACATACATCATAGCACTTAAAACAGTACAGATGTCACTTGGGGCACTGGAGCATGCCAGGCCACTGGGGTTAGTACTGACTCAGAGGAAAGAGCAAATCAACAGCATAACTTTTGTGTAGCACCTGGCTTTCCCTTGGCCACGTTTTGAACAGGCTTGACCTTGTTTAGTTTGTGAGATCTGATGAGGTCAAAGCCCAGGGTGGAATGAATGTTTCCAGAGAAATCATTCACAAGTGAAGCAAAGAGAATTTAATAACTGTTGCAAAACTAGAATTGTCCATGAGAAAATCGAGAGGCAGACCAAGGAAGCAAGGACGATAACACAGAGAGAAATGGAATGTCAATTAAAAATAGTGGAGGCCAATTTTGGGAAAGTACTCCCCCCCCCTTTTTATCTGTATTCCATCTTTTTTTCAGTAAACAAAAACAACCACTGTTTCCTATTTTTAAGCAGGCTGGTTTTTTATGTATGCATATGCAACACTAATAGTTTTGGGTGTTGTAGCTTTTTTGTGGTTCTTTGAGTTAGAAGTTGGCCTCCACAAGTCACAGGTAAACTGAGGCCTGCTTTGCATGTAACATTTTCAACCATCATTTAAAATTAACCATGGTTTAACCTGAATGAGCAGCATGCTGGTTCACACTAGTCAAAACTCCCTGATTCACTCATCACCTGCTTCCGACTTTGTGAGGGTGGGGAGCAGAGAATGGCTTCTCTCCAAGCAAACCATTTGCAGGAGCCAATGTCATTGTTTGTCTGGGAAAGCCAACCTCTCATCTGATGCAAACGTGCATCAGTATGCTACCTGTTGAATTTAAACCGTGGTGAATGGTTGGTACCTACCATACATTTTGAAATCAGATACAAATACCCAAAAGCAATGAGTTGTGAAGGTCACCTGCATATGTAAGATGGATGGAAGCCACAACTGGACACAGATTAGACCCATTTCTGGTGTCTGCAAAGAGGACTAATTTGCATCCTTATCAGGGCGTTGGGATCCTTGCCACCACTGTGCAACACTTTGTATGTTTCTAAAATTACAAATTCCTTATTAATAATATCCATTTTCTCTCCACTGTAGACTTGTTCACACATGATTACACTAAACAGAGGTGCAAGCTATCTCAACACATCTAGATGTATTTGTGCAAAAGAATAGTCACCTGTTAATTTGTAACACTCAACTGTTGTGTACACAGATTGTACACTCTGTCGATGTAATGTGCCAACACCTCTGTTCTCTAGCAGTTATGGAAATTCTGGTGTTCTAAACTGATTTACAGGCCCGGCTCTAGGTGCAGTCCCGGTGGCGTGGGG
This sequence comes from Zootoca vivipara, assembly GCF_963506605.1. Taxonomy (NCBI): domain Eukaryota; kingdom Metazoa; phylum Chordata; class Lepidosauria; order Squamata; family Lacertidae; genus Zootoca; species Zootoca vivipara. The sequence continues at coordinate 28,260,069 of NC_083286.1, read as the reverse complement.
CGCTAGGACGCCGGGCTGGCAGGGGGGGCACTGCACGGCAAAGCTGCATGGAAGCCATGCTGTGCGCTGCGAGGGCGGGGGCGCCAGAGCGATCTCCGCGCCTCAGTGCCAGGGCGCCCGACCTGCTTGAGACGGCCCTGCTGATTTAAATGTGTATGTCTGGTAGTTAGCCATCGAAAAATGTATTGTGAATATGTATGTTCCATTAAGATGCTATTGTGAATAATGCTTTTTTTAAAAAGCTTATATGAAATGTGATTCTTGAGGTTGCAGATCTCATAATGCCTTTTAACCTAAGATGTCAATTTGAAGTTCTTACAATTTAAAGTGGGGAAACATTTAAATTTGCTTTAAACTCAAAGCATCTGAAATTGTTTGCAACAACAACAAAAGTTAACGGAGAAAGAACTTTCTGTGTTTTTCATTAAACCATTTGACTCTCCTGCCTGTTTTTGATTCCCCACACACCCAAAGACATTTATTTACATTTTCTAATATTGAGTAATGCTGTTGCAGGAATTCTTTCTTAATCACAGAATGTGTCATTTGCCCTTGAGCACATTCTATGTGCTCTAAAAATAGAACAGGGCATATTCCACAGGTCATGTAGCATGGCCATTTTGTGACTGGTTGTTATAAATAAGGGCTCTAGGGTCAAACCTGTCTTCTCTTTGAAGAGGTTAGAAGGTTTTACCCTGAAAGCAACACCAGCCCCAAGCCTCAATAACCACTTCCCGAAAGGATTTTGTGGGCAAGACGGAGATAAATGGCACATCAAATGTCATCTTATATAAACCCATTTGGAAAAGAAAAGAAAAGATCAGGAAATGGGATCCTTTTTGCAGTGGAAGAAATACAATTTTTCAGATGGTCTCTTTTAGGGAATATTTCAAAAGATGTTTTGCTGTCTTTCTATATAAAAAGTCTGCGTCAATGGCCGAATTGTGTTTAGAGGAAGCAAATCACTTAGTTCTTTTTTTAAAAAAAAAAAAGTATACAAAGTGATCTGGGCAAAGGGTTGTTTTTGTCTTTTCTGTTCTAGTGTTTAACTGTGTGCCAAAGTGTCTGACAACCACAATATATGCTCATCAGCATGCAAGAGGCCTGAAACATAAAGCAAATTGTCCTTTTGTTCAGCTGTTGGAACCCAGTTCTGCCCTTCCCTTCCATGCTAGAGGCCAACTCCAAGCGTTGCAAAGGAGACTCAGGCAGTCTGAGGACCTGTTCTCCTGAGGCTTGCAAACAGGCTCACCTCATGAAGTTTCCTCTGGCTTTCACTGCTGGCCAAGGGGTAAATTGCCCAGCTCAGGTGTGGATCTTCTGGAAGTGAGCTGTGGAGTGATATGGCTCAATCCCCGAGAACATCTCTGAACATGTCCAAAACCACACATCCCTCAAAACACAGGATCGTAGCACTTGTGGAGATGGTGTGTTGCTAAAAAAGCAGAAGTTACATTTTCTGCAGTAAAGAACAAGACAGAGAACTTACTGGGATGTCAGAAGATGATTCCAAATATATGATGATGCCATCTGGAACTCCTGTAAAATATGAATGAATATATAGCCACCCAATGTGGAGGAAGCCTAAGCAACCAGAGAAGTAGTAATGCTTTTTAATTGAATGTTTTAAATAAGAGGCATGTCCATTGGTATCTTTTCCTGTGAGACTGTGAGTTGTCAACAGGTCACATTTCTAGGTCATTTTTTCTTTTCCTTTTTTAATAAATACAGGGAAGTGCCAAAATATAAACAGATTCTTCTGGTCTGTTCTTTCTGCTCTGGCAGCTATGTAACCCAAGACAAATAAGCTTAAAAGAAACTGAGTAGCACATCCCCACAGACAGTAACAGGCAAGTGCAGTCCAGCCCCCGAGTGAAGTTGGTAGCTGTAACTATCTGTACTGGAAATTACTCTGCACAAATTAAGATCTGTGCTATGCAGAGATTAAGTGGGCATAAATTACCGGTACTTGTAAAAAAATTGTTTTATATGGTGGTCTTTAAGAAATATGCCCTGACCTCCATGCATACTGTATATCCCTTGCTTGAAGCAGAATTCTGCATACAAATGAGCACGGCAGATAATTCTCCAGCCTGATCCTGCAGTCAGAGCCGCACATACATTGCCTAGTAAACAAAGCTGGAATCCTGTCAATCAACAACTTGGGTGAGGAAGGGAAGGGCTCTGCTAAACATTCCTCACCAAACCCCTGGCCAGTGATAGCCCATCTTCTTTGACAGGCTACTCCTGTATTAAGTAAATAGAAAGAGCTCTTCTGGTTCAGGCCAAAGGACTATCTAGTCCAGGGGTGCCCAAACGTTTTTTTCAAAGAGGGCCAGATTTGATGAAGTGAACATGTGTGAGGGCCAACCAAAGTTGTTGAGCTATCTTTTACAATTTTACCACAAAGTTGTTGAGCTTTTTTTAGAATTGATGTTTACCCCAAAGTTGTTGAGCTTTTCTTAGGATTGAAAGAAATCCACAGATATAATGCTACACCTCATCTCAAGGGTGGGGGGCCCTGTGGCCCTCCAGAGGTTGGAGCGCCAATGGCTAGAGATGGTGTGTGAGTTGTTGTTCTTTAGTCATGTCCGACTCTTCATGACCCCATGGACCATAGCACGCCAGGCACTCCTGTCTTCCACTGCCTCCCGCAGTTTGTTCAAACTCATGTTCGTAGCTTCCAGAATACTGTCCAACCATCTCGTACTCTGTCATCCCCTTCTCCTAGTGCCCTCAATCTTTCCCAACATCAGAGTCTTTTCCAGGGAGTCTTCTCTTCTCATGAGGTGGCCAAACGTTTTTTCAAAGAGGGCCAGATTTGATGAAGTGAACATGTGTGAGGGCCAACCAAAGTTGTTGAGCTATCTTTTACAATTTTACCACAAAGTTGTTGAGCTTTTCTTAGGATTGAAAGAAATCCACAGATATATGGCTACACCTCATCTCAAGGGTGGGGGGCCCTGTGGCCCTCCAGAGGTTGGAGCGCCAATGGCCAGAGATGGTGTGTGAGTTGTTGTTCTTTAGTCGTGTCCGACTCTTCATGACCCCATGGACCATAGCACGCCAGGCACTCCTGTCTTCCACTGCCTCCCGCAGTTTGGTCAAACTCATGTTCGTAGCTTCGAGAATACTGTCCAACCATCTCGTTCTCTGTCATCCCCTTCTCCTAGTGCCCTCAATCTTTCCCAACATCAGAGTCTTTTCCAGGGAGTCTTCTCTTCTCATGAGGTGGCCAAAGTATTGGAGCCTCAGCTTCAGGATCTGTCCTTCCAGTGAGCACTCAGGGCTGAGTTACAGTCCAGCAATATATGAATGACCAGAGGTTCCCCACCCCTGCCTTGTATGCTCTTGGTTGTTGAAAAATGGTCCAGCAAATGAAGTTTCTGACCTGCAGTTGCATAGTGGAATCAGGATCACTAATCAATTTATATTGCTTAATCAAAGTGAGCAGAGCAGAAGTGTAAATGGCAGGGGGGATTCTTTCTGTGAATACTGAATAGTTTTATTCTATCTTTTTTTAAGAAGCAAAAAAAAAAGGCTTGGACAGTACAGCAGCTGCTCATAAAAGCTATGGAGGCACTTTATAACAGGCACTTAGACACAGTTGACCTAAGATAAATATTTTAATCTTTTATACACAGAGTTGAAGTTCAACCAAATTGTAACCTGCTATGCTTTTCCATGGTACCCTATTCTGTTATCGTTTTCGTGGCATATTATTTAGTAAATCCTTGTATTGCAAAGATGTTGAGATAAAGAAAGTTGATTTTTGACATGAATAGTCAACCGCCCATCCCGACACCTTGATACTTATCTAGGAAATCAATACGAGCCTTAAAAGAAGGGACTGTGATGTTGCTTATTATTACAAAGTACAACCATTCATTTATCCTCTCACTTGTTAAGTGGGTATGTGGCAAAAGTCCAGACCTCGAGGAGAGTCATATTCTTACAAGGCTAAGTTAAAGCAAGGCAACATAAAATAAAGTAAATGGGAAATTATGCAGATTCTGGCAGAACATATGAACCCGGCCGTGGAATTTGCTGCCAAGGAGTGTGGTGGAGTCTCCTTCTTTGGAGGTCTTTAAGCAGAGGCTTGACAGGCATATGTCAAGAATGCTTTGATGGTGTTTCCTGCTTGGCAGGGGGTTGGACTGGATGGCCCTGGTGGTCTCTTCCAACTCTATGATTCTATGATTCTAAGGCTCAGAATAGCCCTCTTCCACATAATCAAGGGCGCAGCGGGGTTGGCGGCTGGCTCTAACCCTGAAGCTATGCAGTTTTCTCACCTTGCCCTCAAGGTCCATGTATTCATTTGGCTTGCATATCTGCAGCAGATAAATCCATGCTTATAGAGGCACCCATACATACACTCCCATGTGTTTAATTGATTTTTTTAAAAAAAGGCAGTAGGAAGTCTGCTGGTGAGACCGCAGTATTTTTTCTATACAGCAATGATTAACGGTAAAGGTAAGGTAAGGGACCCCTGAACGGTTAAGTCCTGTCAAAGGCTGGGGTTGCGGCGCTCATCTTGCTTCAGGCCGAGGGAGCCGGTGTTTGTCCACAGACAGCTTTCCGGGTCATGTGGCCAGCATGACTAAACCGCTTCTGGCGCAATGGAACATCATGAAGGAAACCTGAGCGCATGGATATGCTGTTTACCTTCCTGCCACAGCGGTACCTGTTTATCTACTTGCACTGACGTGCTTTCAAACTGCTAGATTGGCAGGAGCTGGGACAGAGCATCTGTGACCCTGCAGATACTGTTGGAACTTCCATCATTCCAGATCATTGCCCATGATGGTTTGGACTGGTGGTAACTGAAGGGCAACAGTTTCCTCACCTCTACTGTACAATACCAGTTTCATATCAGCTTCATCTACTGGTTGAAAGCCCTAAGTAGTTTGGGTTGAGGACATCTGAAATCATGTCTCTGCACACGTTCTACCGACCACATGCCATTGTCATCAAGGGAGGCCCTGTTATGCATCCTTCTGCTTTATGAGGTGTGGGGAACAGGGATGTTCGATGGAGACTTTTTACAGAATTGTCTACGCTATGGAATTCACTGGACCAGAGTGATCATCCTCACTTTGTGTGTTCAGGCATCAGGTTTACGTGGACTATTTAGAGCATTTCATAGGCCTCTGTTTCTGACCCCTGATGAATTTTTGAAGTCTTCTATTTTTAACATTTTTGTTCAGTATTGCTATGGTTGAATTTCTGTTGGTATAACAGTTTGTTACTGTTTTAATCTGATTTTATGACTTGGTTTTACGAATCTATATTCATTTTATGAATCTATAATGAAACATTCAGATATTGCCTACTCCTTTTGGGGAAGGTTCAGTGTTCTTTCAATAACAACTAAGAGCATGCACATTTCTAGCTTGGAAAGTAGGGCTTTGAGGAGTAACTTTTTTATACAAGATGTGGCAGTGGCGAGACTCCTAAAAGCAGAGTTGATGCAAGGACCAAAGAGCAAGAAGTCAACAACTCACACCAATCATGTGTGTGCGTGCACAGTTGACTTCCATGACTCTAGCTTTCCAATAATTGCACTTGAAAATTAATCTTAGATAAATCCCCATTCTGCCAGATACATGTTAGCAATACTCTAAATTCCCAAATATATTACATGACTTGCAACAGGATTGGTGGTCTAGAAACAACAACAACAACAACAACAACAAATACAATGGTAAACAAAGAGGCCTACATTTCAGCTTGGCTAAATATAACTAAAGTTTCAAGCATTTAAATAGTCTCAGACGGCCACATTCAAAAGCTTGAGACTTTGGCAGAAACAAGGAGATGTCTGCCAAAGAATATACATAGGCCAAGTTTTCAAAAGCTGTGCTCTTATTTTAAATCTCTTTCTCTTATTCCTTTCAAGTCCAAAAAACCATTTTAAAGGCAGCAAAACACATTAAAATCTACCTTGAGATTCTAAATATATTACCCCTCCGCTCCTCTTTTTGCACCTTCTTCACTTATATATATTGGCTTGTGATGTTGAACCAGGAAACTGTAGTTTAATAGCTGCTTATACAACTAGGATACAAAACCTGTTTCTGATCCATGAACATATTGACCCAGGATTAGACTTACTTTTTTATTTAAACAGGTTTTCCCAACCATGCAACCTTCATTTTGAACTTATTATTCTGGTATTTTGTTGTAGATTTATGATATTTATTATTTTACATTGTTCACTGCTTTGCTCACCGTGGGTTTTATGATCAGTGGTATACACATGTAAGTAAATAAAGAAATACACTGATGTCTGAATCAGGTCTACCTGTCTTTTGTCTCAGGGATACATCAAAAGCATACACATTGTAGCCAGTTCTGGGTTTATCTATGTCTTTGCAGTTATGTTGGTCACAGACAGGACCAAAGCATATGTAACAGGTAGCAGCAGATAGCATAGTGGGGTGGATGATATTATTTTATTTATTTTTATTTATTGAATTTATATACTTCCCTATACCTGGAGGTCTCAGGGTGGTTCACAGAAAAGATCAACATAAAAACCACAATATATATACCTTTTCAGGGGATGTCTTATTTTTATTACGCGTCCAGCCTCGCCTCTTCCTTGGCGCCCTCCAGAACTGCGCCTATCACTATGTCTTATTTTCGAGGTATGGCTTATATTGTGCAAATGCTTAGAAATCCTGCTACGGCTTATTTTATGGGTATGTCTTATTTTCAGGGAAACAGGGTATAATCAAAATAAAAACAACAACCCAATAACCCCCCCCCAAAAAAAGAGCCACGTTTTAAAAGGGCATAGGACGTCAATCAGATCAAGCTGGTTAAAAAGGAGCCTGGATGACCTCACCTGACCTCCCGACAGCTGAGTCACTGCTGCCTTCCAGGAGGGGGGGGGGAGGAGATTGACACAGTGCAAACACACTGGCAGAATCTCCTGCTGGTGCACTTGCACTGTACAGATATCCCTGCCACCTCACCCTCTCCTTCCCAGTGATCAGCAGTGACCCAGCTGTCAGGAGGTCAGCAGCCACCACCCCATTATGCCATCATGATTGCCTCTCTGTCCCATTCTCATACAAAGCAGTGTATATATGTGAGTGTGTGTGTCTTGCTTTAAAAGTAAAAGAAGTGTCTAGTCAAAGGGCACTGAACCCTCTCTCCTCCTGCACTCTTTTAACTATCAAAGAAAGCCCCACAACCACTTTATGTGCATGCAGGGTCAAAAGAAACACCTCTCCACCACCGTCACTTTTCCATTTTAAGGTGTTCACTCTAATATACACTGTTGGAAGAAATAATGTAAATACAGTGTTTTAAAATCCCCGAGAATCCCCCCCTCTATTATTATTAACTGCAAACTTTATTGTATCATCCACTGTTTTTACATTTCTTTTATTGCACAAGGCCATGAACTTAGCCTCTCTTTCAGTAAGCTGGAAAAAGAAACGAAAGTCATCTCCATTGTGAACTTATCCTGACAAACAATGTCAGGCCCTCAGCCTCAATATATCAGTGTCACTCACTCGGCACTCACCCAGCAAGTAAGCTGCTGTTGGATTTAGCCTTCAAAAGCTCCTCATTGTTTGACAAGTTAGAAAAGGTGGCGATACTGCAAGTAATTGGAGGCCCACAACTCCCTCCCTGGAGGTGGTCCTGTCCTTAAACTAAACCCTGGCCATCTCTAAGTAAAGCACCTTAATTGGCAGTGTGGTTACTATGACTGTTCCTTCCACTCCTCCAAAGGCAGATGTTGAAGAGAAGGCATGAGTGGAAAGGAAATTGGGACAATATGGTGCAGAGATTAAATGCTGTTATCTCAAATCATGCTGGGGTATTTTGTTTCAAGCCGCCTTTGAGTTTAGGCTCACCTCTCTGATTTTTCCGTTCTCTTTCCAGGCACTCTAGCTATTAATTAGCATGCATGCACCAGCTGTGTTCCAGAGGAGCTAATAGCACACCCACAAGAAATAGTTGTGTCACAGTCAGGGTTTTTAACCTTCATTACTGCACAAGCTTGTCTTCTACATATTAAGGGTGACTTATAGTTTCAGCTTTAGAAGCCAAGGTACGAGGACCCTAGCACCCAATACTCGGAGTTACTGCTGCAGCTAAATAGCTCATCTGATCAGCTGGCAAAGCTAATGAGTGCTGGACCTGCAAAAAAGCATGTGCTTTCTTCTGTCAGGAGGCTTTGACTCAAC